>NC_140371.1:4522500-4527500 GCF_054491055.1 Hypomesus nipponensis
GTATTGACATGATGATATGCGCTGAAGCCGGTATATGCTAGGCTTAAGTCATTAATGTCTTAAACAGGGCCCCAAAAGTCCTACTGATTAAACAAAAAAATTGCCTTAACATTCACTTTGAAGATGTCACAAGAAAGAAACCATCATGATACCTTTCAAGTGAGTGTTTATCCCCACAGTTTATCTATAGGACTGAGTACTCCATGCAATATGGGCCTTTCAACTTTTTAGGGAGAAATCCAAAAAGCAAGTGCAAAACAATAGCATTAGAGCTGTGTCTAAGCACCTCCAACACACTATTTATTGAAGATATAATATTGTTGAGCCTATGATGGTAATTTTTCAAGAAAGAGAGAGGGTTGTGTGGACTACAAATGTAACTCCAGTCTATGGTTACAACTATCAAATATTTTTGGAATATAACCGTTGTTTATTTTGTTGATTACTCAAGTACTTTTGCGTTTTTAAACAACAATATCAATATTATTCCTGACAAAAAAAAGAAAATGTTTAGTTTTTTTTGCGGTGAGGGGGGGGGGGGGGGGGGGGGGCCTTGACACATCCAGGCCCAGGGGCCCGTGGTTTCTTAATCCGTCCATTTGTACATACAGTTGCATTTCAGAGCTTCAGGTGTTCCTGTCACATGACAGTTTCCACGGTGACATATGTGCTACTGTACATGGCCGGTGTGTGTTCTGCGTGTTCTGGAGCAGTGCGAGTATGCGCAGAGCAGGAGAGTCTGCTCTCGGTTATGTGTGACCTTGTTGCTTGTTCTGCTCCTGTCTCTCTCAGGATTGATGACTGAGAGGATTGATTGTCACACCTCTTAGTTAGAGACACGCGTGTATGTACACTTGCACATAAACACTCACTCAAATGCACAAACGTATAAATGCCCTGGACTAATGAAATACACAAACACTTTTTAGAGCGGAGGGAGAGGATGATGGAGGGAGAGGGTTGAAGGGGAGACATTTGGAGGGAGGGAGGGAGGGAGGGAGGGAGGGAGGGAGGGAGGGATGGAGGGAGGGAGGGAGGGAGGGAGGGAGGGAGGGAGGGAGGGAGGGAGGGAGGGAGGGAGGGAGGGAGGGAGGGAGGGAGGGAGGGAGGGAGGGAGGGAGGGAGGGAGGGAGGGAGGGACACAAATCTGTAATAGAGATGCTGAGATTGTGTAATGGCTGGAGGGTCTCTGAACACTGTGTGGGAGAAGTGTGTGCGTGCGTGTGAGTGTTTGCGTATGTGTGTGTGTGTGTGTGCGGGCGTGTGAGGACTGTGTCACAGCTGCAGGGAGGAAGCAGGGATAATAGAGATTTGTGTTCCGCCCTGCTCCGAGGGCCCCGTCTCAGCAAGCTTGCAGATCAGGAGAGGCCAGTCCCCTTGAGGACCACATATCCTTCAGATCCTGCCATTATGTACTGGCTGCTGGAGACCAGGGAAGACCAGCCCAGACCCCACCACCACCACAAGCCACCCCTCCTCATCCCTCGCTCCAAACCCCCGCTGACCCAGACGGTCATCCACACACTATTTCATTCTATCACACAGTCCATTCCATCTTTCCATGTCCAGAAACACTTCCCATCCATATTTTGCTCTCTCTCTCCCCCCCCCCCCCCTTGTTCCTATCCTCCATCTCTCTCTCCCTCTCTCTTTTAACAGTCGAGTTTGATCTACGATCTTTTTCACTCGATCCCTCCTCCTCTTTCTCATTTCTTTCTCTCCATCTCTCCTTTTCCTCTCCCTTTCCCCTTCTCTCCGCTCCAGCAGTTATATGTGTCGCGTCACTGTCTCCAGACATCTTTATCCAGAGCTCAGACTGTCTGGTGTCTGTCTATCCGTATCCACAGTCTCTTCCTGTCTTTGTAGACTAGGTCCAAGCTTGAACGGTACCCTGTGGGTCTAGACTAGGATAATGTATATCTCCTGTGTGTCTAGACCAGAATAATGTATATCTCCTGTGTGTCTAGCCCAGGATAATGTATATCTCCTGTGTGTCTAGCCCAGGATAATGTATATCTCATGTGTGTCTAGACCAGAATAATGTATATCTCCTGTGTGTCTAGCCCAGGATAATGTATATCTCCTGTGTCCAGACCAGGATAATGTATATATCCTGTGTGTCTAGACCAGAATAATGTATATCTCCTGTGTGTCTAGCCCAGGATAATGTATATCTCCTGTGTCCAGACCAGGATAATGTATATATCCTGTGTGTCTAGACCAGGATCATGTGTATACCCTATGTGTATAGACTATGATAATGCATACACCTTGTGTGTCAACAGCAAAACAATGTATACATTCTATGAGTGAACACCAACTCTGTGTATACCCTGTCTCTGAGGACAAAGACTTATGTTTGTAATGGATATTGTACATCATTCCATATCAGACACCACGGTTGTAGCCCTGGATGAAGCTGTGTGTGTTGACCTGGGTCATGCTCTGGTCCTGTCCCTCTCCTGGCAGCTACTACATGGACGGAAGGGTGACCAAGGTGGAGGACTTCCTCAAGACTCGACTGCTGGACACTCTGACGGAGCAGATCACCAAAGTCCTCAAGGTGAGAGAGCTAGCCGCCACCACCCTGCTAGCATAGATGTGTACGCGAGTGTGTGTGGGTCTGTGCAGACAGACAGAAATAAAGTGAGTAAAAGAGTGCTAGAGAAATAGAGAGAGAGAGAGAGAGAGAGAGAGAGAGAGAGAGAGAGAGGGAGAGAGAGGGAGAGAGAGGGAGAGAGAGGGAGAGAGAGGGAGGGAGAGGGAGAGGGAGAGGGAGAGGGAGAGGGAGAGGGAGAGGGAGAGGGAGAGGGAGAGGGAGAGGGAGAGGGAGAGGGAGAGGGAGAGGGAGAGGGAGAGGGAGGGAGAGGGAGAGGGCGGACATGTGTTTGTCTGAGACACACGGGTTTAGACACTGGGATGCTAGATGGATTGTGTTCACAGTGAGGTAATATTGGCAAACTTGGCTGTCAGCAGTTGTAGCTGTTGATGTGTGTAGCTGTTGATGTGTGTAGCTGTTGATGTGTGTAGCTGTTGATGTGTGTAGCTGTTGATGTGTGTAGCTGTTGATGTGTGTAGCTGTGATGTGTGTAGCTGTGATGTGTGTAGCTGTTGATGTGTGTAGCTGTTGATGTGTGTAGCTGTTGATGTGTGTAGCTGTTGATGTGTGTAGCTGTGATGTGTGTAGCTGTTGATGTGTGTAGCTGTTGATGTGTGTAGCTGTTGATGTGTGTAGCTGTTGATGTGTGTAGCTGTGATGTGTGTAGCTGTGGATGTGTGTAGCTGTTGATGTGTGTAGCTGTTGATGTGTGTAGCTGTTGATGTCAGGTTGGATAGAGCGGAGGGCAGACTGCCAAACTGAGATAGGGAGTTATGATCCTCAAAACATTTATTTGCAGAGTTCCCAAAGCTCGAGCAGAAACGATAACAGGCAACTGATGTCCATGTGTGTTCGTTGTCTTTGATCTTGGAGTTGTGACGTAAGATTGGAAAACGTACGCTCGTGCGTTTGTGTGTCCTAGTCTGTGTATGCATGTATGGATGCATGTGTGTGAGCGTGCCTGTATGTGTGTGTGTGTGTGTGTGTGTGTGTGTGTGTGTGTGTGTGCATGCCGGCGTGCATGTTTGATCATGTGTGTGTGTGTATGCATGCGTGTCTGTGTGTGTGTGTGTGTATTTTACTGCCAGTGGGAATGGTTTACAGTCATGCTGAGAAGGAGAGAGTTCTAGATGGATCTGATAGGCTGGTGATGTCACAGAGACCAGGTCTCCAGGACACAGACGGTTTGGGTCGGCTACTCCCACACCATGAATTTGCCTAATGTTCCTTAAAGTGACGGGAGAGTAACCTAATCTGCTGCTGTTTCTGGCTCGGGGCCAGTGGGTTGACGGGGGGGGGGGGTAGATCCAGCAGATCACCTCCCACCGTACTGTAGTATCTGGAAGCTTCTCTAGGGCTTCAGTCAGGGAGGCGGTGGAGGGTAACTATACCCAGGACTATAATTATGGACAAAGAGCACACCTAAAACTAGTTTCTGAGCAAACTTCAGCAACTAACTACAGCAATTTCAATAGAAAAACTAAGTTGGTCGGAATGACTATACAGCAATGCTATTTCATAGTTACCATGTCAACAAGGTTAGATTTATTATTCCAGTAACACTAAGCAACTAGAAGTAATGTTCTTTACCTTTATGTGTTTGGTTTCTTTGCTGATAGGTCCGCTGTTTTTACCCGTGTCAGTTTCACCATATTTTTGTGTACAAACACACATACATTGTGTGTGATCCACCTTGTGCTAACCGTCTCCATGTATGATGGCTCTAATCTAGCTTTCGTCCTCTCCACTCAAACTCCACTTGTCTTGCACAAACCCTTTCCTGTACCTAGACTTCATCTGGTCCATGGGATGGAGCTCCGACCCTCTCCTTGTACTTCTGACCTATCAGGTGTGGTTAAGACCCCTCCCCATGTGCCTGCTCCCTGTCTGATCTGGCTCCATCCCTCTCCCCAGGTGGTGGACTCCCACGCCCCTGGGAAGAAGGTGTGGCTGGGAGGCGTGGGCCCAGCCTGGGCAGGAGGAACCAACAACCTGTCTGACACCTACGCAGCTGGCTTCCTGTAAGGCTGTGTCACTTCCTGTCATTTTACAACCCTGACATTCTGAAACGTGATGAGTGATTTGGTCCATTAAAGCACCTTTTATTTGTGTTGGTCTGCCTGCTTTTGTATTTGTGTGCCTGCGTGTGTGTATTTGTCTGCCTGCGTACGTTTGTGTGTGTCTGCATGTCTGTGTGTGTGTGTGTGCATGTGTGCGTGTCTGTATGTTTATGTGTATGCATGTGTGTGTGTACGCATGTGTGTGTGTGTGTGTGTATGCATGTGTGTGCGTGTGTATGTGTGTGTGTGTCCGTGTTCAGGTGGATGAATACCCTGGGTATGGCAGCAGTACAGGGGATTGATGTCGTCTTGAGACACTCCTTCTTTGACTACGGCTACAC
>NC_140371.1:4532500-4617500 GCF_054491055.1 Hypomesus nipponensis
GGGGCAGTGTAAACCTCTCAGGGCCTTTGAGTCGAGCAGAGAGACCTCCCCATGCTGTCTCGAGTGCTGCTTGCGTTCCTGACAGGAGCCGTCACACTGGTGAAAGTGGGAGGCCTGGCGAGGTGGTGAGGAGGAGAGGGTGGAGACTGGGGGAGAAGTGGACGGAGGGCTGGGGAAGAGGGGGGTAGAGGAGGGATGGTCGGGAGAGTGGAGGGAAAGGGTGAGAGTGGATAGGGGGGTGAGCGGCGGATGGAAGGGGGAGGAGAGGGGGTTAACACCTCCCTCTGTTTCCCAGTTCTCACCTCCCGCTCTCATTTCCCAGTTGCGATGTGTTTCTGCTTAGAACGAGATCCTGCAGCAAATGTTTGTTATCCAGCGACACATGTTCCATGTTCTGTTTCTGTGTGTGTGTGTGTGTGTGTGTGTGTGTATGCGTGCGTGTATGTGTATCGTGTTTATTGCGTGTGCATTTGTGTGAATGTGTATCCGTTTGTGCGAGCATGTGTTTGCCTGCATGTGCATGTGTGGGTGTGTGTATGCATGTGTGTAAGTGAATGTATATGTATGTGTGTTTATGTGTGCATGCTTGTGCGTTGGCTGTTTAAATGGGCTTCAAAAATAAAGTGACTTGACTTGACATGTGTGTACGTGTGTGCGGGTGTGTGTGTGTGTGTGTGTGTGTGTGTGTGTGTGTGTGCTGGTGTTACAGGACTACTGGTTCTCCTTGGTGTTTAAGCATCTGGTGGGGCCCAGGGTGCTGGCTGTCAGAGTGGCAGGACTGCAGAAGAAGCCCCGCCCCGGGAGGGTCATCCGAGACAAGCTCCGCATCTACGCCCACTGTACCAGCTTCCACAAGTAAGCACACACACACACACACATGTATATGCATTTACATACTGGACACCCACACACACATGCATGAATTCACACACTTTCTGTAATCCCACCCATGAACTGACTCTCCCACACGCGTATGCAATCACACACCCTCACACACGCACACAAAGTCCTTGCATAACTCGTAACATGGTCCATAGTTTCAGTCTCAACATGACCAGTGTCCAGCTACATACGCACAAGAATTAAAATCAAATGCACCCACTTGGTGTTCAGTTTAGTTCACTATCCAGCTCCAGACAGTTTTAACTTGACTTTCCACTACCCCTCCTTCCCTTTTCTCCTCCTCCTCACCACCGGTCATCTTTGTCCCCCTCCGCTCTCCTCCTCTTCCTCCTCCTCTTTCTCCTCTTCCCCCTCTTCTTCCTCTGCACGTAGTCCTCCTACATCTTCCTCTTCCTACTCCCCTTCATCCTCTCTATCATCCTCCTCCTGCCCCTCCCTCCCTCCCTCCCTCCCTCCCTCCCTCCCTCCCTCCCTCCCTCCCTCCCTCCCTCCCTCCCTCCCTCCCTCCCTCCCTCCCTCCCTCCCTCCCTCCCTCCCTCCCTCCTTCCCTCCATCCTTCTCCTCCTCCTTCTCCTCATCCCCCTTCCCTGTCCTCCCCCTCCACCCCTCCACCCCTCCTCCTCCTCCAGTAGCCATCTGAGGTCTGGTGTCTGGTGTCTGGTGTCCTCTCAGTAGCCTGTTCCTCAGTAGACCCCCTCTTCTCCCCCATAAATAATCTGGATCCAGACACTCCCTCTTTCAGGACTCAGAAGCCATAAAAACTTAACAGGTATCACTTATCAAGTGTGTGGTTGGAGGAGGAGGAGAGGGGGGGGGTAGAGGACGGTCGTGGTAATGTGGGTGGGAGTAAGGGGGGGGGGGGGCTGTTCTTGTCAAAGAGCCGCTGAAAGCAGTGTCACTCCTTTATCCCAGCTCAGATTGGCTGGAGGGGCTTATAGGTTGTAGAGGGGAGGTAGAGGGAGATAGGGGCTGGGTGGAGGGAGCTGGGGGAGGAAGGGGTGAGGAGAGGGGACAGGGTAGAGGCCTGGGCGGGGGGGGGGACGGGGGACAATAGCAGTCTGTGTGAGGAGCAGAGGGAGGGCGGAGCCATGTTGCCACCATGGCCTGTTTCAAGGTTATCATCTAACTCAGGCCTATGTGGACCTAGGCAGGCCTGCTGTCAGCGCCAGGCTAGACTTACAGCCTTCTGTCCTGCCTCCTCCATCTCTCCGTCCCTCCATCCCTCCATCTCCACCTCCATATGGCATCTCTTCCATCTACATCTATATCATATACATACACATACATCTTTAATAAAAATTATAAAGCAGGGTTCGAGTTTGCAAAACATACCATTTTGGATTCATGTTAGTTCAGTTATTGGTGATTGATTGATCTTGGCACGATGGATGTTTCCAAAAAGGCAACTGCCTGGCAACAGAGAGCTGTTGAGTGAGTGGTCTGAGGCAAGGAGAGGTGAGAGGTCAGCACGGTCTCTATCTCTCCTTCCTTTTCGCCATCTTTATCTCTCCCTCAATCTCTCCATCACATCTGTCTGAGACTGCGACCTTGTTATTGTAGAATTATCCCAGAATCAATCAATTATATTGAAAATAATTACTATATATTTTCAACTATGAATACAAAATGAATGAATAATAATTATAGTAGTAGGATATTATTATTAATATTATTTTTACATTATCATAACATAATAAGCTCTGAATGTGGAGTTTCTGGGCCCTAACACTCTTACATAGGATGACAACTAGCAAGCAATAGATGAATGTTCAAGTATTTTGCTCAAGTTAACTTATAAACCCTGCCAGAGCAATAGGATCCATGTGAGTTACCACTGGAGTACATGTAGTCTTAGCACCGTCTGCTTGCCAAGCACACCGCTGACCCAGACTGCCCTGTGAGCCCTGAAACATCTCGCTGGCTGCACACCACGCTTGATGTGAAGGACAAATGAAGACCAATGTACCTTGTACATTGTACAATGACGTTTTTTGGGGGGATTCACCATTTAGTTATGTAATGTAATGAATTTGCACGTGATAAATCCCTTGACATCCCTAATTATGATTACAACTTTATTACTAGAACATTATTTATCACCAACCAAGACCGCTCGCAATCCTCCCCTTCAATGTAATATGTGCGCCTCAAGCAGGTTCCCCATGCCGAAAAGATTGAGAAAGAAAGAGAGAGAGAAAAAGAGAGAGAAAGAGAGAGACAGACAGAGAGAGAGAAAGAGAGAGAGAGTTGAAATGGAGGGAGGGTCAGATAGGACATACATAGAAAGACTCGTAACAAAGAGATGAGAGATGGAGAGATAAAAGATGAATTGATGCTGAGAGACAGAGGGATGAAAGAGAGAGGGAGGGAGAGGCGGAGAGACTGTGAGCAGGGAAGTAGCAAACCAGTTCCCCTGGGCTCCCTCGCCAGCCCAGAGCCAGCCCAGAACCAGCCCAGAACCAGCCCAGAACCAGCCCAGAGCCAGCCCAGAGCCAGCCCAGAACCAGCCCAGAACCAGCCCAGAGCCAGCCCAGAGCCAGCCCAGTGCCAGCCCAGAGCCAGCCCAGCGAGATCCCAAAGGAGAAGCACCTGTTTCCAGTCTGCTGGCTTGTTGTTGTTCATTCCTCCGTGTCTGGGCCTTCTACTGCCCTGCCTGTCTCACCCTGCCCTGCCTGTCTCACCCTGCCCTGCTTGTCTCACCCTGCCCTGCCTGTCTCACCCTGCCCTGCCTGTCTCACCATGCCCTGCCTGTCTCACCCTGCCCTGCTTGCCTCACCCTTCCTGCCTCACCTCACCCTGCCCTGCTTGCCTCACCCTGCCTGCCTGCCTCACCTCACCCTGCCCTGCCCTGCTCTGCTCTGCCCTGCCTCACCCTGCCCTGCCTGTCTCACCCTGCCCTGCTTGTCTCACCCTGCCCTGCCTGTCTCACCCTGCCCTGCCTGTCTCGTCCTGCCCTGCCTGTCTCACCCTGCCCTGCCTGTCTCACCCTGCCCTGCCTGTCTCACCCTGCCCTGCTTGCCTCACCCTTCCTGCCTCACCTCACCCTGCCCTGCTTGCCTCACCCGGTCTGCCTGCCTCACCCTGCCCTGCTCTGCTCTGCTCTGCCTCCCCCTGCCCTGCCTGTCTCACCCTGCCCTGCCTGTCTCACCCTGCCCTGCTTGCCTCTCCCTGCCTCACCTCACCATGCCCTGGCCTTCAGCTCTATTGTAGCTATAACTGTAGCTCTCCACTCCATCCAGCTCACTCCTAGCTGATGACCTGATCACACATGCAGTCTTCTCCGAAATGAATTAAAATGTAAATACAACCTATATTTTATTCCCTCAGATGACATCATAGTGCACAGAATTCAGGAGACTCCATTTAAAGTGCAGCTCTTGGGCCAAGGGTTGTCCATGAGAAATATGCCCTTGCTGAAATAGATGATAGGTTTAGCGTTTCCAATAAAACGCAATGTATAACAGCTAGTTAAAATTCTTTTTGGAACACTTAGTTGAAGAGTACATTTTTTAATAATCATATGTTTTACTGTTCCTGTTATTCCTACAGGCCATGTCTTTAGATCTAGCACTTCAGCATTGCCATTTTAGCAGTGCATCAAAGATTTCTTTGGTGTTTTCACAGTCACTGTCCTTTTGTTTGAAGTTACCGTAAACCCCATTGTGCTCGGCAGACGAGGATGCCACAAAGCTTGTGTAATCTAGCAGGAGATAAGAAAGAAAATAAATAACACATTCTCCTCTTATATGTGTGTGAGGGGGCGGGGGGGGGGGGTGAGAGAAATGATTATGCTAGACAAAAGTACCTTTTGTACGTTGCTTTGGATAGAAGTATTAGCTAACTGTATAAAGTGTGAACTGTATAATGTAGAAGTCATAACAGTCCACATTAAAGATGATATTGACCGTCATCAGCCTTCTCTTCTCATTGTGATGTGTTTGCAGTTGAGATGTCAAAGTCATAATCTGGGGTTTCTGCAACTGGGGAGTAGTTCTAGAACAGGTGGTTTTCCACATCTACAGCGCTCCTGATTAGAACATGCTGCTGTTTCACATACTGATGTTTTTGTAAACTATCTTTCCCCTTAATCATTCAGGTTATTTATATTGTTCTCTTTTTGCAATCTTCAGTCATAATTATGTACGCGGATCAATAACCATCTACATCATCAATCTGCATCGGTCACGGAAGAAAATCAAGTTGGCTGGAACTTTACGGAACAAGACTGTCCACCAGTACCTACTACAGCCGCACGGCACGGAGGGACTCCACGCCAAGTGAGTGCACACACACACACTCACACACTCACACACAAATACACACATACTGCACACCCCCTCAACCATCCACGACACACACATTCATCCTGTTTACACACAGACACAATCATACTGTAGGCACACACACGACCCAACCACGCACACACTGGGGTGTTTTCTAAGCAAACATCCGTGTGGTGCACTAATAGAGTATCGTGTTCCATACGCACTGGTCTAACAAGACTAACTTAGCGGGGAGAGGCTGGGAATCCTGCGTTGCCAGGGTTACCATAACATTGAGGCCTCCGTGTGGATCCTGAGTGCCGCCCTGCCAGACCTGGGAGTTCTGTCGAGGAACAGCAAACTCCAAACATGGCCAACACATAGTTCTGTGATGTACACACACACACACACACACACACACACACACACACACACACACACACACACACACACACACACACACACACACATACCAACAGGTCCAGCAAGACTACATGCCTGTTGCCTGTCTGGTTTCTGGAGTGGCAGTGATCTGTGTGTGTGTGTGCTGTCAGCATCGAAATCAAAATAACCAATCACCCACCACCGGCAGACACGAAACATCAGCTCAGCCCACGCTTCAGAATTGACCATGAAATCATATTATCATAATACGTTTGTCACGATGGATTGAAGTTGAAAATCTGCCGGCAAGGCCATGATGTGAAACATCCGCTCAGAACAGAGAACCTCTCCTCGTGTTCTAGAAGGCCTAGAACACAGAACTTATCTGAATGTTCCTGAAAGCCTACAACACAGAACTTCTCAGAGTTTTCTAGAAGGCATAGAATACAGAGCCTCTCTCCATTTTCCACAGGTTCCATTCTTTGCGCTGGTTTGGAGAGAACCATAAGCATCACTCCTCCCTCTCAACCCTCTCTCCTTCTCTCCCTTTCTATTCATGAAATTAATATATTACAAATCACCCACTTCTTCATATAATTCCTTTCACCCATTCTCTTGTTCAGCATATTTTATTGTATTAAAATTGCACGATGGCCTAAGTAATGTCTGGCCATTCAGACATTACACAGGCTGGATCTGAGGTTTTTTGCCATGTGTTTGTGCTTCTGTCAGGGTGTGTGTAACTTGAAGCAGGGTTTTTAAAGGAGACCCCAGGTGTCTGTTAATGATCACCTCCAGCCTCCACCCCCCCCCCCCCCCCCTCCACACTTAACCTCCCGGCCAGTTACTCAGTTTCCAGCCCAATCCTGCAACCCTCAAACAGCCTGGAGTGTGTGTGTGTGTGTCTGTGTGCTGCTCTGCTCTGCTTGTATGTGCCTGTGTGTGTGTGTGTGTGCGTGTGTGTGTGTGCCTGTGTGTGTGTGTGTGTGCGTGTGTGTGTGTGCCTGTGTGTGTGTGTGTGTGTTGCCTTGCCTGTGAGATATGACACTCACGCACACCCGGTTGTTCTGACTCAGGCCCAATCCTGCAATAAGACGCTAATGACCAAGGATGTTTGCGGTGCTGAGCCAGGATTAGGGCATAATTAATGGGACCGTAAGCAGTGGAGCGAGACCCAGGCTCTGTTTTAGACCCTAAGTACTTTCTCTCTCCACGGGGAGAAATGGAGGGACTTTTATTAAGGTTTTAGCAACACCAGATGTCTACAACAAAAACTGAACTCCACCAGAGGGTCCATCTGGGGCCAAAAGGACGGCAGCAAGTCTGTCCGGCTTCAGAAACGACCGCTCGACCTTTCAATGGATCCCAATATTTCCTTTAAAAAAGTGACTTGGTTTATTTTTCTTTGTTTCTTCTTTCATTTTGACCGTTTTTGCTGATGCAGCTCAGACTTGTCCAGGACCTGGTGTGAAATGACCCCCAGTCTTCTGCTAACTCTGCAGTGGAAACCAAAACGGTCACTTAGGAAGATCTCTTAAACTGCCAAGTCCAAACGCACGATCCCAAGTGGCCAAAAAATACAACAGAGTAATATTTAGGTAACGTTAACTGCCATATCTATATTCATACTTTCATTTGAGGGAACCAGGATGTCGTTCATCCTTGGAAATATTGAATATTTTCAAAAGATTTCCTCAGGATATTAGCGGGACAATAATGAGTCGATTGTGATATCTGATGATTTCACAAATGTAACTGAAGTAGAATGTGGGATTACCATACAGTCAGCTTGATAAACAAATACCCGTATCGTCCTTTATGTCTACAACTGAGACCTATTGTATCCATACAAGGGGAGGTGGGAAATCTATGCATTTTTTGCCCTTCACAATGGAGAAATACTTTGCCTCGTAATGTTTTAATCAATTCCAACCCTTTGATTGGTTGCTTATTTGACTGCTTTGATGCATGTTTTGGCATGGTACAGTGAATAAAACCTCCCAGCTTTGAAACATCTCAGCCCATCAGCACCAGTTAGCCGTCAGCCCTCTGACGCTAGCCAGGACCCTCTGCACTCATGACCATGGGAACCCTCTGCACTCTGAAAAACCTACCAAGCCAAATGATGCAAACATGTTTGGTTGTGTACCTCACCAAACCAGCTGTCTCAAAAACAGACTTCCTGACTTGAGAACTTCCTGTTCTACCACGACACAGTATGTTAGCAGAACACAGTCACTGCATGATCCTATTGAACCTCTTTTAATTTGTATTAATTGAATTGACCCATACTAGTATCTACCGTAATAATCGTCCCTTTCCCTGATTAAGCAACTGTTCAGTATTTCTTGATGGATTGTAATTCTATACCTGTAGTGCCCCCAAGTGTTAAAAGACTGTAAGGACATCCTCTGAGCTTGCTCCAGTTATGTTGCCCTTGATCAGCAGGAATGTTATTAACTTCAGCACTTGTGGCTGGTTGTTGGTATTTTGGTCTACTTAATGGTCTGAAAAAAGTTCTACTTTATCAAATGATGTATCTAAAGACTTCCAACAGGGCTACTTTGTCCGATGTTGTTCTATTTTGTTCTGGGTGAATCTACTCTTTGTGGTATGATCCTGTTTGTCTAATGCCACTGTCTGTGTGACCTGTGCCTCCAGGTCTGTGCAGCTGAATGGAGAACGCCTTCTGATGGGGGACAACGACATGTTCCCTGAGCTGAAGCCCAGGACGTTGAGGGCCGGCCGCACGATAGCCATGCCCCCCATGACCATAGGCTTCTACGTCATCAAGAACATCAACGCATACGCCTGCAAGAGATAATACGGACCCCTGAACCCTGAACTCTGACCCCTACTCACCTTCAACATACAGTTACACAGATCCCTGACCTCTGAACTCTGACCCCTACTCACCTTCAACATACAGTTACACAGACCCCTGACCTCTGAACTCTGACCCGTCCTCACCTGATCCCTGACACCTTAGCTCGATCCTCTTTCCTTCTCTGATCCTCCTACCATGCTCACCCTCCCCTTTTAAAATATTTGTCCTGTCTCCTCCCTTAGCTTAACAAACCCCTCCACAGTAGAGTAGAGCAGAGTTGATCCCTGATCCTTCTTCCAATCCAAGAAAGGCTTGCCCTTCGTACATAAACAAGGGATGCACTGAAAACCTTTCACTGTTCCTCCTCTTCATAACCTCTGCTTGTCCTCTTCATCACCCCTGCCCCTCCTCTCCCTCACCCCATAACCCTCCTCTTCCTCACCCCTGACCCTCCTCTCCAACACCCCTGCCCCTCCTCTTCATCACCCCATACCCCTCCTCTTCATCACCCCAGCCCCTCCTCTTCATCACCCCAGCCCCTCCTCTTCATCACCCCTGCCCCTCCTCTCCAACACCCCTGCCCCTCCTCTCCATCACCCCTGCCCCTCCTCTCCAACACCCCTGCCCCTCCTCTCCATCACCCCTGCCCCTCCTCTCCAACACCCCTGACCCTCCTCTTCATCACCCCTGCCCCTCCTCTTCATCACCCCTGCCTCTCCTCTCCATCACCCCATACCCCTCCTCTTCCTCACCCCTGACCCTCCTCTTCATCAGCCCTGCCCCTCCTCTTCATTGCTGTGCTGCAGTACGCCCTCTTGCTGTGACGGAGATACTGTACTGTTGCGTGCTTCGTGCTTTTTGTTGTGACAGAGACGGCTGGTCTGGAGGCTGTGTTCATCGCTAAGCGTCTTTGATCATCCCTGGGTCTTCCGATGGCCAGTACCGAGGCTGCCAAGAACATTCTGTCCTTCCTGGACTCCGAACATTCGTTCCTGTTATTGAATTGGTCAAGGTGCAGGAAGAGAGGAGAACCTGTAAACCAAAACAACACTGGTTGACCCAATCTTCTCCAGACAACCCACAGAGCTCTGAGTGTGTGTGTGTGTGCGTGTGTGACCTTGTGTGTTGTGTGCCTTTTCGTGTTTTAATGCATCTGTACATGTACATGCATGCGTGGTTGTATGTATACATGTATGTGTGTGTGCATGTGTGTATTATAAATGTCTGTACCTGTGTGAACAGATACAGTGAGGGAAAAAAAACATAAATACAAACATAGAAACCCATAGATTTGTAATTATTGACATGGTCAGATATTATGGTCAGATATTTTGGTCAACCTTCAAACATCAAAGGCCTCTCTGCAGACCACCCCCTGCGTCCAGATCTCCCCTATGCTGCTAGCTTTTTTGATGAATACTATCAATGTTTGACATCTTTTGTACAGATTTTCCCTAGCCAGTATAACTTCTATGTAATGTACATATGAGACAAGTTAAATAGGAAAGATGCGTGATTGCGGTGTTTACCTTGGCTATGTATACTGTATATACATAATTTAAGTGAGTTTATATTTGTTGGTTATTGTTTCTAGTGCCGTGGAAACAACAATGACTTCAATTGTACCCCACCCCCGCCCCATCCTTCACCCCCCGTGAACCGACTCTCAGTTCAAACCCAAAACCAGACCTTGACGTTTAGTCATTTAGTGTTCTTTACATATATACACATTCTTCAATGTTATCGTCGTAATATCATGGGATACTGTTCGATATATGACTGTGTCCTAAAATGACTCCGCTTTTATAGCCACAGTCTCTTTGTGTTCAAGCAACTTCATTTTATTCACTGATCTGCAACATTGATCTGTTGCAGTGACAGAGACTTCTTCAGCCCCATGGTGAAGAAAGTACTGGATGGGTTGAGGCACTGATGGGACAGGTTGTTGCCATATTGCTTTGTCCCATCCAGTCCTTTGTGATCAGTGGTCAGTATTCATGAAGGGGGAACAGGAGGAGAGGCTGTGTCTGTGAAGTAGCAGTAGAGTACAAAGAGGACTGTGGTGGTTTCAGTCCTGGGTGGTTTCAGTCCGTGAATCTTAGATGATTATAACATTCATCTTTCTCCTCAGAATGTGTCCATTGTTCTTGTAGAGGTGTTCATATTTCCTTTTTGTTAAGAGAGCAATATTTTATTCTGTAAAGTGTGCAATCGAGATCGCATATTATTTTTTTGAAAAAGAAATTATTTACACTGATAATAAAATGAACGGAAAAGACGAAATTGCAAAGCTTTGGTATTTGTGTTATTATTCTACTTAGCTTGTGTCCTTTAAACAAAGGCTTCGTTGTGTGTACAGTAGCCAGTAATCTAACCTAAAACAGCTGATTCAAGTCCTTAATAACTGTGTGCCACAACAAGCAGAGTAAGCCTCACTGGCAGGAACTGTTTCCACCAGTCTCATGTTCGGCTCCACTTGAGGACTGTCATGAGACATGAGGATAAACTGGTTTCACAGTATAGTCCAAAGGACTCCAACAGTCAGATCTTTTGTTCAAACATTTTGATTTATTCACAATTCATGTACAACTACTAAATCATTTCACTACACATTGGCAGATAGGCATGCAGGCTGGCTGGTGGGCTAGCTGGCGGGCTGGCTAACAGACTGGTTGGCTGGGTGACTGACTGGAAGTCTGGCTGGTTAGTGGGCTGCTGTATAGTTATATACAATTGGTGAATGTGTTAGATGAAATAAGTCATATTAAATTGTAATATGACTTATAATAATAATAATAAGTCATGATAACAATGATAAGAATAATATTGGATCCACAGCAGACCCCAGGATCTGGAGGGGCTAGACTGAAGACCATGACATGAAGTGGAACGTGAGGAGAAAAAGGAAGACAAAAGCCTGGTCTTGATTTGAACCTGCCCCTGTGCCACAGAGAGAATGAGGAATGACCAGTGACAGAGGGAGGAATTCAGAACATCCTCCTCTTTATCGTCATCCTCCTCTGTCTTTATTTGCCCCAGGGTGAAGGCAACCAGAAGATCTGCTGACACATGATCAAAGTGAGCCTGGATGAACCTCTCATCCATATTGGAACGGTCACAAAGAGAGAGAGAGAGAGAGATGCTGCTGGCTTGACAGCCAGGGGTTATATACTCACACACACACACTCCCACACACACACGTTAACCCCAGATGTCAAGGCAGCTGCAGTCAGACTTGGTTCAGAGAAGCAACAAAGAGGGTCAGAACAGATCTGGCCATCCTAGACCAGACCAGACCAGACCAGACTGACACGATCAGACCAGACCAGACCAGACCAGACTGACACGATCAGACCAGACCAGACCAGACTGACACGATCAGATCAGACCAGATCAGACCAGACCAAACCAAACCAGACTGACACGATCAGATCAGACCAGACCAGACCAGACCGGACCAAACCAGACCAGACTGACACGATCAGATCAGACCAGACCAAACCAAACCAGACTGACACGATCAAACCAGACCAGACCAAACCAGACTGACACGATCAGACCAGACCAGACCAAACCAGACCAAACCAGACTGACACAATCAGACCAGACCAGACCAAACCAGACTGACACGATCAGATCAGACCAGACCAGACCAGACAGACAAGATCAGACCAAACCAGACAGACAAGGGCTGGGTTTCCCAGATTTTGAAGCTTTTAACGCTCAGAGCTTCTTAGGAGTGTTCTAAGAACGCTCTAATACGCTCTTAAAACGCTCCTAAGAAGCTCTTAGCGTTAAGCGCTTATTAACGAATCTGGGAAACTCGGCCAAGATCAGACCAGACCAGGCCACACCAGACCAGACCAGACAGACACGATCAGATCAGACCAGACCAGGCCACACCAGACCACACGACCGGCCTTGTAAGGTGGATACAGAGATGTTTTGCTTAAGATGGATTATATAATACCACCCTGTGTAATACTGATAATAAAGCACACTGTACAGTACATAGCATTGTGTTCCATGAATCACTTTAAAGACCTCCTCAAAAGCTACGAACTGAAGCACTACAAGTTCAGCAGAACCGGATGAGTGCTTCCCCTCCCCCCCCCCGTTGCGGTCGCCAAATCCTTGAAATTGATTTTGGTTTCTGCATGAATACCAGAGGTTGTGTCCAACAACAAGCCTGGTGAATGTTGTCTCCTTTATTACATATGGTTCATCTTAAACGGGCCATTTTGGTTCACTTAACCAGAGTCCCAGACTCGTTCACACTCTGTTTATGAGCACGTCCAGCGTGTTCTGCCCTGGAGGCTGGGATGCGTCTTCTCCTGACCATGCCTCCATCATCAAACACATTCAATTCAGGGACATTTGTTTGTGGAAACTAAATGACGCTCCCCCCCAGAAAACAGAAGCACACACACACACACACTAGTGTGGAGACATGCACTCACACTGTAGGTACACACACATGCATGCGCGCACACGCACACACGTGTCAATACATACACTACAACAGTGCCTACACACAAGCCCAAACAAATACGCACACACACACACACGTGAATGTATGCACTCCCACAGTGCTTAAACACACATTTAAAAAGAAGAAAAAAGGACATAGACATGGTTTGGATAGGAACCAGCCAGAATGGATACAGCACTGGTCTTTCTCAAACTAAACAACTTCAGAGGGACGTCATAGTTAGTTTGACTAAAACTCTAAGGAGCAGCTGTGCGTGCCTGATACAAACGTTCAGGGTATGACTGACAAAAGCAATCGTTTTAGTACAACGCAGCCACAAAAACACACCATGTGAAATCCCATGAAAACGGGTCTTACCCAAACAGAATCTCATAGCTGGATCAAGGACACACAAGCTTGGCAAAAACAACAGGGTCCAGAAGGAATAATAGAAGGCCATCTTCAACCGTGACCCCCCCCCCCCCGCCCCCCACCAACAGTGAAAATGTAAGGCTCGTCGTTGGACCACACTAACCTCCTACCAGGTCTGGCATGGTGTCTTCCACAGACAGCCTAGCATTCCCATGGCAATTACCACAACACATTTATACTTAATCATACAAAGTAAACGTAAGAAAATTGGGCGCTTTATTACACGGTAATAATCAACTGAGTGACAATTGACAACAAAAGGCTGATGCAACCTGGTGCCCAGACCGCTACACAAGTAGGGAGCGTGAAAACAGTACCCCACTGTGGAAACATGCTGACGTCGTTGTCAGTAGCCAGGAGCTTATCACTTCGCCATCATCTGACTTTTAGTTTTCTACAGGAACCGCTCTGTTTGGCCAAGGGGTCGTTTCCTGTAAACCAGTACCTTGTCATAATAACTCCAGAGTACGGCTTTCTCCGACAGAGTGTTTGCGTGTGTTCAGGTTAGCGGGAGACTGCATCGTATCAGGGTATCTTCGCGTGACAGAGACTCTTTAGCTACGTTGGATGAAACCAGACCCTTCCCAACACTGTTTATGCTCAGAAAACCAGTCTGAAACATGCAAGACCCCCTTAACCATGCGCTGTCTGACCTAGGGGATTTAGTCATGTTTATTCTGTGTATACAGTAGTCAGTTTGAATAAGGCTTTCATGAATGTCGGCTTGTCTGGAAAGCTATGGCCTAGATTAGACTGCCTTAACAATGCAGAGACTCCCAGCCCGTTAGACCAGTCTGACCAAAGCAAGGTTAATAAAACCTAAATATTTATGTTACATTGGTGCTTGGAAAACAGAGAGCTTTCTTTGCTCTGGCATATGCAAACAGAGTTGTGTTATGCCTGAAGACAAACATACTAAGCAAGCATGTTCTCTAAGTATCCTGCATGGATAATACAGATTTGTCCTGGTCATTAAGTGATATCCTTTAGAAGATCCACTGCCATTCAAAATGTCCCCCAAGGTCTTACTGATGACAGAGAGACATGTGTCCGATGTGTCTGTGTAAAGTGTGTATGCATGTGTGTGTGCGTGTGTGTGTGTGCGTGTGTGTGTGTGCGTGTGTGTGTGTGTATGTGTGGCAATGGTTGTGTGTGGCTGTGTATGTCTCTCGATGTGTGTCCCCTAGTTATCAAATTATTTTATCTAAAAACTATAATGAAGGCAATCCTTCAAGGCATAGCCTATAGTTAACACAAACTATTAAAATGTTCTTTACGCAATAGGACGGCATACATAACCTATTTCATGTGATAATGGACCTTAACAAGCCTATTCATTACTGAACACAAGGCCCCACAACCCTAATCACACAACTAGGCCATGGTCTAGACTGCATTCTTTAAATGCCGAATCGTTAGCTAGAAACCTGTGTCAGAGTCATGAGTCCTGGTTTACACACCGGCACATGACCTCAGCTCTCAGTCGTTTCCCTGTTCGGGGCTGTAGCCCACCAACGTCAGTACAATCCGCTGAACACCGATCGAGTATCAGTTTAGCAGTAAACCTACATAAAGAGTAGTGGGGCAGGACAGCCCTCAAGCTGGTTTGAGATCAGGTTTAGAGAGCGACCTCTCCCGGAGGCGCCTTCTTATTATCCAGGCATGCAGCTTCCGTGTCCAGCTGGGACTGCGATTGTCACATGATGTAGAGAATAGGAGAAACTTTTATCACGGAAGCAGAATTAAACAGTAGCAGAGATGTTCGTAGGATGAACCAAGGTGTTAAAACAACGTCTGTCCAACGTTGGACGACACACGGCAGTTGGATAAACACTGAAAGAAAGCATGAGCTAGGTAAGTTTTCATTTATCAACGACTCCTTTCTTTACAGCAAATTGCATTGTCTGAACTGCACAGTATTAAGACTCAACAATGTTTCGGACCTGCCTCCGTCTGGTGGTCCCTAAACACAACTCGCTGAATCTAATGTTTGGCTTGCCAAGTATGTGAGGCAGATATTTTTGTCTTTCCCACGTATCGTAACGCGACCACAACACACTGTCCGTTTTGGGGGAGGATTAAAGCGACGTTGGAAACGTCATTATTTATGTATTTTTGTTGATGACTGGATTGTTTAACCCAGGTCATCCTTCAACAGTACTAAGAGGTTTGGCTGAGCGTCTTTTTGGAAATATATCTGCCTTTCCACAGATTTCACTTTTAGGTTGAACAGCGGGGATGGTCTCTGTGATTTGGGCACGGTAACAACGTAGTAGCTACACCGCACGGTGCCACACACACCAGCCAACACACCGTCACACTGCTACCGGGGCACAGATGAAGTGCCTGTTGATCGCAAGTGAGAGCGCCGAGGTTCTGTTTCATTGGACCGACAAGGAGTACGAACTGAACCTGCAGGAACAGTATGGGGCGTTCCAAGAAGAGGGGGAGAGGGTGAGGAATGATGATTGGAATGATAAATGGATGCATTGGATAATGGATGGATGATTGTCCTGCTCATAAGTTACACTTTGGCAGAAATATGGCAACTGTGGAGTATTCTCATCAACATAATTGGCCCAGAGCTTGTTCAGCACAATATTATTTGTTAAACACTAATCCCTATGTTTCCCTTTACTCTCCTCTCCTTGCATGCGTGTGCCTCTTCAGCCCCCAGCCTTTGAGGACAGTATCAACACGTTGTTCGCCCCCATCATCATCTCCTGTAGCACCATGGTGGACAGACTGGGAGACAGCTACACCTGCTTTAGCACTGAGAACAACCACACTTACGTACTGCACCAGGTAAACACGCACACAAGTACATGGAGGGAGTCGGAGGGAGTCACGTGGCTGAGCGGTGAGGGAGTCGGGCTAGTAATCTGAAGGTTGCCAGTTCGATTCCCGGCCGTGTCAAATGACGTTGTGTACTTGGGCAAGGCACTTCACCCTACTTGCTTCGGGGGGAATGTCCCTGTACTTACTGTAAGTCGCTCTGGATAAGAGCGTCTGCTAAATGACTAAATGTAAATGTAAGTACACACACATAAAATTGCAGACACATACTTGCATAAAAGTATGCATGCGCACACACATACGGTACGTGTTTGCATTGAACACACACCAAAGGTCCCTTAGATAAAACACGAAAAGGTCAATGTTGTCCTCCCACTGGCCCAGATTCAGAGAAAGCCGCCCTCGTGAATCTTCACTCAGGTCATGTGATCCTTAACCAACCTTTAAGTGGAAGGATCTTGTGTTTTACTGCATGACCATGACCTAAGTCACATAACCTGGCTCCATTCCATTCTTAGTGTTTGTGGCTCAGTCCTGTTCCCCCCTCTGGGACCCTGGTCAGAGTGTAGCCAGCCCTCAAGGCAGTGTGACCTAATGTTACCTAATGACATTAAGTAAGGTTAGGCTCATGTTACCTGTTAGTAAAGGCAGTGGTCAAAACTATACACATTCATCAACTGCATGGGATTTAAATCCTAAATACACTGGCCCAAGAAAACGCAATGTATTGAAGTATTTTGTAGTTTGTGTATACTGTAAATAATTCCATCAAGTAAATATCCTACGATAAATAGGGTTTGCACACCAAACTACAGTTAGCATGGCTAGGCTAGATAAGTTGATAGAGTTCATTGATTGAGAGAGGGAAGTTTGATTGATTGATTGATTGATTGATTGATTGATTGACGGCCCTCTCTGTGTCAGTTTGACGAGTGCCTCTACATCGCTGTAAACGGGGATGGGGAGGAGGGAGAGAATCATCTGAAGAGGAAGATCTACGTCATGAAGAAGATGATTGACGTGCTCTTCGGCATGGTCACACTCAGTAGCACCCTCCTCAGGAAAGAGTATGTACTGCTAGCCCAGCCTTAACAAAAACCACAACTGAGTTTCCCCCAGCCTCACCATATAGCCCCTCCCCAGACTTTACTGGATTCTCTCCAGCCTCTCTCTAGCCTCTCCATAGATTCTCTCAGGTCCCTCCTTACCCTCATCCCAGCCTCTCCATGTCCTTAACCCAGCTTCTCCGTATCCTTACCCTAGCCTCCCTCTGTCCTTACCCCAGCCTCTCACTGTCCTAACCCCAGCCTCTCTCTGGGGTAAGGAAAGAAATGGGTCTGTTTAGGATTGTTGCAGTGTGAATTGATTCGCTTTATTTTTTAGTGCTATTTTAATTTTGTCCCTGTGTGTTTGTCTGTAACTGTTTGTCTGTAACTGTGGTTCATTGTGCTGCTGCCTGTCTTGGCCAGGTCACCTTTGAAAAAGAGATTTTTAATCTCAATAGGTTATTTCCTGGTTAAATAAAGGTTAAATAAAAAAAATAAAAAAATCTCTATCCCCCCAGAATCTTCCCATCCATACCCAGCCTCTCCCTATCCTTACATCAGCCTCCCCCTATCCTCATCCCAGCCTCCCTCTATCCGTACCCCTTTCTCAGCCTTTCCCTGTACATCTTCCCCCAGGCTGCGCCCCCAGGACACGGAGCAGAGGACCAGGCTGTGGAAGCAGCTGCAGAGCCTGCTGGAGACCTACAGCCGCCTGCGCGAGAAGGACCAGAGCTTCCTGGTGGAGGTACTGGAGAACAACCAGTCAGCTGGCCATTCTGTCTGTCTGCCAGTCAGTCAGTCAGTCAGTCAGTCAGTCAGTCAGTCAGTCAGCTAGCCACCCAGTCTTGATCTACAGTACAGCCCTATATTGGTGCACACATCTCTTTAGTAAAATGCAGGAGCCATCCTAGACTGTTCCAGTCCCAATACACAACTCTCCCCTGTTACACCCTCTCTTCTCCCCCCTACGCCTGCCCACCCCCCTCCCCCTGGTCCAGGCGGTGGAAAGACTGATCCACCCCACCCTGTGCGAGCAGTGTATCGAGTTCCTGGAACGTCGCCTGGTCCAGCAGATCAACACCAGTGTGGAGAGGGCTGGAGAGGAGGTGCTGCATGCCTTCATACTGGTGCACACAAAGCTACTAGCCTTCTACTCCAGGTAGAGTTAGCATACCTAGCTACTAGCCTTCTACTCCAGGTAGAGTTAGCATACCTAGCTATTAGCATTCTACTCCAGGAAGGGTTAGCATACCTAGTTACTAGCATTTTACTTCAGTAAAAGTTATCATACCTAGCCACTATTCTTTTTCTCCATGTTGAGTAGGATTGCTAGACTATTAAACGTATCATGCCAACCACTGATGATCATGACTCACCCTCTATACAAGAATAGCTAGGCTAACATTGCTACAGGTAGCAGTAGCAAGGCAAGTAACACAATATTCTACTCTAGGCTAGCACACTGTTTTAGGTACACATTCTGTCACCTATTTCATCTCATCCCTCCATCCTCTCCAGTCGTAATGCTAGCAATCTCACCTCCTCCGACCTCCTGGCCCTCATCGTCATGGTGCAGAACCTGTATCCTAGCAACATCGATCTGGACGACTCGAACCCAGAGGTAGGTGTTCAGTAGGGTCCTCCACGCTCTTCCAGAGTCCGCACTTTCGTCTGTCTGTCCATCTGTCCTCACGGGAACTCAGGCCTAGTCCTTGGATGCTGTTTTCCTGATGATCTTCTGTGTGTCTGTGCAGGATGTGGAGAACATGTCCAGCCCTGAGATCTTCTACACCCCTAAAGCCTCCCCCACAGATGGCCAGTCTTCTCCTGCTGACTCAGCAAGTTCAGGTACCTCCACTGTTGTGTCACGCCCTACCACTGTTGCCACACATGCCTGCCTGTGTTGTTGGTCAGACCCTCGTATCCCCTCTCTCTCTCTCTCTCTCTCTTTCTCTCTCTCTCTCTCTCTCTCTCTCTCTCTCTCTCTCTCTGTCTCTGTCTCTGTCTCTCTCTGTCTCTCTCACTCACTCTCTTGTATTGCTATCTCGCCTCTTTGTGTCTTACTTTCTCCTTCTCATCTTCTCCCCCATGTCTCTCTGTAACCAGGCAGGCAAGAAGACAGGAGTACTCCTGTGTTTGAGTTTGTGGATCCAGAAATACAGGTCAGTTCCTCTGCACTCAGTACTAACATCAGAAGTTCTGTGCAAGGCCTTTCTGTTGTAAGCCAGTATCACAAGTTACAGCATGTTGTATTGGGTTGTTTTAATATCATATTGTATTGTGATGTCGGAATACTGTATTGTTTTAACATGTTGTAACATTCTGTTATATGTTCTTTAATAACATATTGTAATGTGATGTTTTAATAAATGCTGTAATGTAATGTTTTAATAACATGCTGTAATGTGATGTTTTAATAACATCCAGATGGCTGAAGACAGCCTGCAGACCCTGCAGGCTCCTCCCCCTGACCCCGCGACCCCGTGCAGAGTCTTCCTGGAGGTCACGCTCAAGGAGGGCTTTTATCCCATGATGCCTCACTCCATGTACTGCCTCCCACTGTGGCCTGGGATCACTCTGGTTCTTCTCACTAAGGTGTAACCGCCCCCCCCGCCCCACACACACACACACACACGCACACTCTCACACACACACACACACACATGCACTTATACGCACCCCACAAACACAATGTGTGGAATGTTTTCCAGATAGTTCTGGTCAAGCGTTCTGAAGGGTTTCCTTGTTCCAAGTGGAGGGACACATGTCCTCATGCTCCCGTGTCACCTGTCAGATCCCTAACAGCTCCGTGGCCACCTCAGTGTACTCCTTCCTGGATGCCTTCGCCCGGCTGGAGAAGCGTCTGAGCGAGGGCCAGGAGGGCTCAGCAGCCACCAGGGGCCAGCCGACCATCCAGGATCTCCGCAGCAAACTGGACAAGTTCATCAGAGCCCTGGGAACCAGCGACATTCAGGTAGAGGGTGGAGTGTGTGTGTGTGTCTGTGTCAGGGGTGGGGTGTGTGTGAGTGAGGGGTTGTGTGTGTCTGTGTAAGGGGTGGGGTGTGTGTGTGTGAGGTTGGTGCTTACCTGTGTGAGAGTTGGTGTCTGTGTAAGGGGTGTGTGTGTGGGGTGTGTGTGTGCGATCAAGTAAGGGTGTGGGTCTGTCTGCTTGGAAGTGTGTGTGTGTGTGTGTGTGTGTGTGTGTGTGTGTGACCTGTCGTCTATCAAGCCGTCTGCATCTTCTGTCCCAGACGTCACATCTGCAGAGCGTGTGGACGGAATTCAAGAACAAAGCCTTCACCAGAGCAGGGACTGGCTTCACCAAGGAGTGAGTCTCACACTGCCCTCTGCTGGACAGGGGGGGGGGGGACCATTGCACCCATCATGTGACAGTATTCAGACCATTTATTACCACTTCACTTGATAGATTGTCCTTTCAAAATGGGTAGCTTTGTTAGAAATGTTCAATTTCTCTGTTAATATCCTGTGTGTGTGTGTGCGCGTGCGTGCGTGTGTGTGTGTGCGTGCGTGTGTGTGTGTGTGTTTCAGTCTTCTGCCCTGGTGTCGCAGCATGAAGACCCAGCTGTGTGCCATCTACAGACAGTGCTTCATCACAGACGGAGGAGGAGGAGGAGGGCCGCAGCGCCTCTCTCCTCACCTGCAGGAGCGAGCTCTCACCATGGTCCAGTAAGAAAACCTTCTTTACCAGCACAGGGGATCACAAAACCAGGCTTGTTTCTCTAATAGGCAGAGACCAGAAAACCAGGCTTGTTTCAGAAAACCAGGCTTGTTTCAGAAAACCAGGCTTGGTTCTCTACGAGCAGAGACCAGAAAACCATACTTGGTTCCCTACTAGCAGAGACCAGAAAACCAGGCTTGGTTCCCTACTAGCAGAGACCAGAAAACCAGGCTTGGTTCCCTACTAGCAGAGACCAGAAAACCAGGCTTGGTTCCCTACTAGCAGGGACCAGAAAACCAGGCGTAGTTCCCTACTAGCAGAGGGTCCAGTGGCTGGTTCTCTCCAGTGCAATGCTCAAGCCCAGGCTTGTAGCGGTCTCACTCAACACTACTTGAACCTGCTATATTTCTGGATAGAACGTGAGATGAATAATCACATCATGCCTCCAAGGCATTGTATCACGCCCCCACTCACCCCCACCCCTTTACTTTCTTTCACAATTGTTTTCTTACTCTTCCTCCCTCTCCCCCCCCCCCCTCAATCTAAATCTTACTGGATCTCTATAAATATTTCTGTCTCTCTCACTCTGAATCTGTTTTCACTGCACACATTTGTCATGTTTCTCTTTCTTTTCTCTCTTTGTCTGTCTGTCTGTCTGTCTGTCTGTCTGTCTGTCTCTTTGTCTGTCTCTTTGTCTGTCTCTTTGTCTGTCTGTCTGTCTCTTTGTCTGTCTCTTTGTCTGTCTCTTTGTCTGTCTGTCTGTCTCTTTGTCTGTCTGTCTGTCTGTCTGTCTGTCTGTCTGTCTCTTTGTCTGTCTCTCTGTCTGTCTCGTTGTCTGTCTGTCTGTCTGTCTTTCTGTCTGTCTCTTTGTCTGTCTCTTTGTCTGTCTCTTTGTCTGTCTCTCTGTCTGTCTCTCTGTCTGTCTCTCTGTCTTTCTCTTTGTCTGTCTCTCTGTCTCTCTCTCTGTCTGTCTCTTTGTCTGTCTCTCTGTCTGTCTCTCTGTCGGTCTCTCTGTCTGTCTGTCTGTCTGTCTCTCTGTCTGTCTCTTTGTCTCTCTCTCTACCTCCAGGGAGAAGCTGATGGACTGGAAGGACTTCCTGCTGGTAAAGAGCAAGCGGAACATCACCATGGTGTCATATCCTGTTAGGCCAGTGGCCCCTCCCACTGTGGTGGTCCTTCTGATGGTCTCCTGCAGAGACAGTAGTGCGTCAGCGCTCATGCCACTTCGCATCCAAACTCTCTCGATTTTTGTCCTTCCCTCTCTTTCTCTCTCTTTCTCCCTGCCTGCAGGCTTTTCGATGTCTCTCTCAATCCATAAACGTGTGAACTGAGGCCGAACCTATAGTAGAGGCTAGGCTGTATTTTCCTGTTACTCTTTCGGTCTCTCCATATCTGTCTTTCTCTATGTCCTTCTGTCCTTACCATCTCTCTCTCATGCTCTGATGTCGGTTGAGGTCAGAGGTTAGAGGTCAAAGTTTACAGAGTGTAGAGGTCACTGTAGTAGACTGCAGGCCCTTAACCCGACTGGTGTCACGTACCTGGAGGAGTTCCCTGGTCTGGTCCATTTCATCTACGTGGATCGTTCTGCTGGCCAGATGATCGCTCCATCCCTCAACATCACAGACCGCGCCAACTCCGAGCTGGGAAAGGGGCCGCTGGCACACTTCATCAAGGGCAAGGTGTGAGGACCGTGCCCAGGGTTTGGAGGGGTGTCCGAACGTTTGTTTAGGAGGTTGAAGATACCCTAAAGAAGCGGTCGATGTAAAGTGTGTGTGTGTGTAGGTGTGGAGCCTGGTCGATACGACGCGACGCTACCTCCAGAAGGGCCACTCAACCGTCACGCTGAGAGATGGAGATTACTACTTCTGCTACTTCCTGTGGTTTGAGAATGAATCGGTGCGTCTCACACACACACACAAAATAAACTCTACCCTACCCTCTATGTCCTACACACAGTAAGCCGGCACTGTTTAGCTAACAGTGCTGTTTGCGCTTCATAGTGTATTTATTAGTATAATAATTCTGTGATTGATGTTCTGGATGGTTCTGATCATGCAGGGCTACAAGCTGGAGGTGATGGACCTGCCCATCCTGTCTGATGACTCCGCCCCCATCGGAATGCTGGCCTGTGACTACTACAAGTAGGGAGGCTGCTCGGCTGCTTCCTTCCTTCCTTTTTTCCTTCCTTCCAGCCATCTTTCCTTCCTTCCTTCATTCCAGCCTTCCTTCCTTCCGTCCTCCCTTCCTACTTCCATCCTCCCATCAAGCCTTGACTCTTTCTATCCTTACTTACTTCCTTCAAACCTTCCTTTCTTCCTCCATACTGCGTCTGTCCTGATTAATGAGTGTTACGAGTAATAATCATAACGACTTAAGGCAGTATCGCGGAAAAGAAGGAAGGCTCGGCAGAAATGACGGAGGCAGGAAGTCGCTAACGCCACTCTGCCCTGCGACAGGAAGTCGCTAACGCCTCCACTCCCGACGACAGGAAGTCGCTAACGCCTCTCCTCCCTGTGACAGGAAGTTGCTGCGCCTCTACAGTAAGAGCCACCAGGGGGAGGTGGTGAAGTGCTACGAGCTGCTGACGGTGCACCTGGGGGTGATCCCGGCCGACTACGTCCTGCAGCACTGCAGCCAGCTCGCACGCAAGCTGTGGGAGCCCTCACGCATCCCCCTGCTGTAGACACACACACGCACTTGCACACACGCACGTATACAGTTGAGACCACGTCATCAGATCATATACGTACACAGACACATGCAGTTGAGATACACACACACACACAGACAAGAACAAGCATTGACATTACACCGACACATACAGTCAAGACACACAGTGAGCCATGTACAGTATACCTACACACACAGACATACACACAGTCACACACACACACACGTCCTCCCACCGCTCGAGACAAACACATGCACGCACAGACACAGACACGTGCCAACTCTAAGAGCCCACTCTCTTTTTTTTCTCTTTTTCTCCTCTCTGTCGTCTCCTTTTTTCTCTCCCTCTCTCTCTCTCTCTCTCTCTCTCTCTCTCTCTCTCTCTCTCTCTCTCTCTTTCCCCCCCCTCCATCCCTCTCTCTCTCTCTGTGTGTGTTTGAAGGTAGCCCTTGAACGATCCAAGTGCACTATAGCACAAAACGGACTCAGAATGCAGCATTGTGTACCCTCATGTACACGCATCAATACTCCCCAGGTTTTCAAATAAGACAACCTTGTGTTTTATTCCTGAGAAGATGGTTAAATGTAATCTTAGAAGCACCAGTCATTATATTTGGAGCTAGCACATTCCTTAAACTTTAAATGCAAACACAATTTTTTAGCACATCAACATCCATGAAAGAAGCTTGTCAAACCCAACCTTCTCCTTTCCATGTTCTTGGAATGTCATTTTGTTTTATTGTAGATTGTGTGAATGCTTTCTTGTGAAGATTCCTATTTTATTTATTCACTGTAAACGCACTGGCTAGACTTTCAAGGTGAGGTTATGCAACTTAAAGCTCAGTCATGCATATATCCTTACATGATGCATGGGAGCTATCTAGCATGACCAGCCGTGCACAGCAAAACACAAGGCAGAGGAGAAAGGGTTTCTATCAGTAGATATAGATGCAGCTCTCTGTGACAGGATCTTCAGATAGGTGATTGGAGATTGCTGTTTTATCTTCAGGTCTTCATGTATAATGCTGGAACTTTTGGTGGATGTGCATAGACTAATAAATCCTGTAATTTTTTATACATAGATATATTTCTGCGATATAAATACACGGTACCGTGTGTCTATTTTGTCTCTAATGTTTTGTATTGATCCGTGTCTAATATAGTATATTATTGAACAGTCTCAGACTCGCTGTTTCGTTTTCTATTTGTGAAACTATTTCGTCACTGTCCCAGTCTGACCATGATAATGTTCTGTAATTGCTAAAGATTATCATTCAGCAAAACAACACATTCCAAGGCAAAGAAGATTCATGTCAAATCTTCAGTGATGGTCAAATCCGTTTATTATCTTTAAAAAGAACACAACTCTGACAAAAATACCAATTAAACCCTTTCTAAGCTTGTCCAATTCAAACAAATGGAAAATGGGCCAACAGGTGTGCGATGACAATGTTCAAAGTCAGCATCCCCGTTCATCCTTGAGGACATCAGCTCCTCTACAATCTCTCGTATTCTGGAATATTCCGCATATCACAGCCCCCTTCTCTGAATACTCTGGTGAAGACTAAAGGTGCTGCGCCCATGTTAGTGTTATTCCGGGCCAGTTGGTGGCCACAGTGTTTCTGCCAAGAGAGGCCTGACGTAGCAAGTTTGTTGGGAGGGGGAGCTCATTTGACCATATCAAAGTGAAATGTGTCCTCTCATGCCGTCTCTACTGTGCTGTGAAAGGTCAAATTGAGCGTTTTCAACCAGAAGAGAGCCTGAAGGGAGAGAGAGAGTTTGAGAGTGACAGAACGAGAGAGAGAGAGAGAGACAGGAGAAGAGAGGAGGAGCTCCAGTGAAGCGTAGACCCCCCGTGTCGGCATGGTGAACCCGAGGAGGGGAGGGGGGCGGTCGCCTCGCTGCGCCCGCTTCACAGCGCCCCCGTGAGGTCGCTAACCGCCTCTGCGGCCACCAGCTCCCTCAGGAAAAGCTTCTCGGCGCCGACGTCGTGGACCACCTGGCAGTAACACAGCCACACATCCGTTCGTAACGGCTTCAAGCTGTTTAACGTCGACATCACAGTGCCCGTCTGACGGAGAATGCCGTCGGTTTCGTTCGAATGTGGCCGTCCATGTGCATTGCGTATTTGATGCCGTACGTGTGTGCGTTTGCTCGCGTGTGCATGTGCGCGTGCAGATGTGTGTGTGTGTGTGTGGTAACCTGGGCCTTGATGGCATCCATGCGTAGCGACTCGTAGTAATGCAGTCGGGCTCCAGGCTGCTGCAGGTCGTAGCCGAAGCCGGCCAGGCTGACCTGGTCGCACAGCTGCAGGGCCATCACCACGGCGCTGGCCCCCAGCGTGGGTACCATCTGGAGGGGGCCGGGGGGACACAGAGGCAGCATGAAAGGGGGAAACAGACATTTGAGTGAGGAAGAGAGTGTGGTGGTGGAGAGAGAAAGAGTGAGTGATAAGATGGAGGACAGTGAGAGAGGTAAGGAGAGTTTTCAGAGTGTATATACATGTATATGTAATAATACTGTATATATACATATAATGTCTATGACATCAGTATTTATTCACATGAAGGTCTACTGTATGAAATCAGCAGTAATACTTTATATATTCATAGTTTTCACGACTGAACGTCTGACAATTTGCATTCGTATGAGCATAAATGTTAATGAAAAAGAGTTCAGATTCTCTGACCATCTATGACGTAAGTATTCATATGTAAATGAACATTTATAGCATAGTAACTATTCAAATTCCATGGGCGTTTATGACATCCTCAGTATTCATATTTGATGAACATTTATGACATCATAAGGATTCAAATTTCATAAACGTCTTTGACATCTTCAGTATTCATGAATGTGAACGTCTATGACTTCATCAGAATTCATATTTGATGAGCGCCTATCATGAGTGTTGTCATTCTCTGGCTGACCGTTCTCTGCTGCTGGGTGTAGCTCTGGAGCGCCAGCCCCGTCCTGTGCAGGATCTCCGGGTTGAGGATCTGGAAGTTTCCCGGGCCCAGAGGAATGTCCTCCACCACCTCTCTCCAGAACCACAGCTTGGACCAGAAGCTCTGTAGACCCGGAAACAGGAAGCAGAACAAGAACCATGTCATGCTGGGCCTCAGAACGGCTTCATTTGGGTGGCACTTTTTTTACATTTACATTTCGTCATTTAGCAGACGCTCTTATCCAGAGCGACTCACAGTAAGTACAGGGACATTCCCCCCAGGCAAGTAGGGTGAAGTGCCTTGCCCAAGGACACAACATCATTTGGCACGGTCGGTAATCGAAATGGCAACATTCAGATTAATAGCCCGACTCCCTAACCGCTCAGCCATCTGACCCCCACATCTGTTTCAAATGAATGGGTTGTTATGAAGCTCTGTGAAAGCTGGGTAATGACCATTCATTTGAATCGGGTGTGCTTTAGCAGGGAAACATCTAAAACATGCAAGACAGCGGCCCTCGAGGACCAGGATTGGAGAACCCTGCTATCAAAACTTCTTCTTGCTGTGCCAGTTGGTGTTAAAACACCACCATACCCACCAGAGGCTGTTTGGTGATGATGGAGGTGAGCCAGTCCAGATCCAGGCTTTTGAAGACCACCAGGACCACCAGGGGGGTGTGTAGGTATTCTCTGGGGGAACGAGGGGCTCCCTCTGGATACATGAGGCGGATGGTGGTCCTGGAGCCTGCGTCCCGCTCAAACCCAGACACCGGCGCGTTGTTCATCCTAGAGAGGGGAGCAAGCAGGAATTGGCACCAGAGACTTCTCTAACAAACTGGAAGCTTCTGGAGGTGTGAGCTAAGTCGATTTTTCACATTTAAATCCATACACGTATTTTTGCCATCATTGTTGTTACAAAGGTTACACATCTGTAGATAAAATAAAAACACCCCATCTAAGATCATGGAACTGATCATCCTACACACTATCAACTGCTATGTCCTAACTAACTTCCAGGTAGCTATAGTGTAGCGTCACCTGATGATGATGTCATACTGGTCGATGTGAGAGCCAAGACGGCTGCCATGGAGCACCCCTCCGCTGCCCACCACCACACAGCGCCTGCAGCCCCCCGCACTCCCCCTTCCTGCCAGGGCCGCGGGCAGGCCCGGCTGAGGGATGGAGGCCAGGGCCTGGACCAGGGGCTCCTCGCTGCCCTGCAGCCCCAGCGGAGGGGCATGCTCCCAGGGCACGGGCCTGTGGGCCTGCTGGAGGAAGACGGGGATGTCCTGGAGGCCCGGGGAGTAGGCCAGGGAGCGCAGGCGGCTCACAGACCAGTCTGACTGGCAGGCTCCGGAGAGCAGGGAGGCCGAGCGGTTCAGCAAGGCCTGGAGAGTGTGGGGAGGGGCGGAGGAGGTGGGTGAGGTGGAGGGGGGAGTGGGAATGAGGGAGGAAGGGAGGGGTGGGAGTGCGGGAGGGAGAAAGTATAAACAAGCCGAGAGAGATAATTACAAATACATTTTGCTTTTAGCAGGTACCCTCAAAAGGAATTATAATAGGTGGAAAAAGGCACATGCATAAACGATTGTGTGATAAGCGTGTGTGTGGGTTCAGCACCAGATCTCTTTGCGTCGGGTTGTCCTCTGTTGAGGACAGCCTGGTGGAGGGGATGAGTTCGGGGATGAGGACAGCAGAGTAACATCCCACCAGCAGCACCACACTCAGGGCTAGGTTGTGAGTCCTGGGGGAAACACGGACGTGAACACACGCTGAAACACAAACACACACGTGCACAAAATTGCGCACGTATGCAAGCACACAGACACTAAGGACCCCCACACACCCCGTGGATATCCACCCCGCACACACCTCACCCTTCTTTATTTCACACACAGACAAGCCACCCACACACACACACACATCCCCCACCCACCCACCCACACACACACACAGACAAAGAATATACACACATGACATACACAATCCAGACACACAGTCAACACACACACACACCCACAAGCCACCCACTCACACCCTTCACACACACAGACAGCCCACCAAGGGTAAAAGAGTCAACCCCACATTGGGAGGGACAGCTGTGGGACTTTCTGTGTAAGTGCCTACACACATTGTTTTTATCAAAAGAAAAGCAATTCAAAGTCTGAATGTTTGTAATTGTGTAACACAACAAGGCATTTCTTTCCATCTGATTGTCAAACCAATCGATACTGCTAGCCTGTATAGGTAGCTGTCGGCTAGCTGGTCAAAAGTCCCATTCATACAAGCTGTATGGTATTGCAGTCGGAATTTGCACTAATTCTACAATTCGAAATTCTAGTGAATTTCCCTTAGAAGTCGTTATGTGAGGGATTATGTTAGCCAGAGACTGGATATTTACCATCCATAAATATGTGCCAAAAGCCTGTCTGATTTTGCGCTCCTAACTCACTCATTGACGGTGCACAAGAGGACAACGGTATAAGGAAAACATGACGTGGATTTCAGGAAAAATAGGTAAGGCAAGTCGAATGGATTTGGGAAAGGGACCCGCCGGGATTTGATATTTTCGCTGAGCTGGATAGGAAACCGTACTAGCAGTCACATGGATATTTCCTGCATGATCATACAGTATGATCAAATATTGGGGAGGGCCCTGCCCCCCATAGAATTACGCCTGTGCAACCCCCCCACACACAAACACCACGCACACACACCACACACACACTTACATACAGCCATCACACATGCACATACACACCCTAACAGATAACACCCACCCACCTGCTGAGCAGGAGCTCCCTGGTGTCAGGTTTCCTGGAGTGGTGGTGATGGTTGCCGGGGGAGACCTGGACCGACTCCACCTCCGCTAGCAGGGGGCACCTGTCCTCAGGATCCACCACACTCAGGCGGTTCAGGGTCACCATGGCAACCAGCCCCCAACCCCTGCGGCGCCTCGACTAGTCGCAGTTCCTGCCGCTCCTGCGTTCCTTCCTGTTGGCCCTCGGTGGTCTCCCTCAGCCAGAGTAACTGACCCTGGTCTCGTGTCGGACAGATTCATACACAACAAACTGTAGCCGCGACCAGAAAAAACCTTCTGTTATAACATCTCTGAGAATCCGAAAGCTCTGACAGAGGGTCTGCTCGTTTCAGAGACTCTCACCGTCAACGCGTCAAGTCAGACACACCGAAGCCCACGACGATAATAAACATCAAACTCTGCTTATTATTACCTATGAACAATATGACATTCAAACACACCCGGATCAGATGTAGAGAGCTGGTACCTGGAGTGTTGCAGCCAAGTGAGGGTTGTCAGATGATGTGGGATCTGTGTTCCTTACACAGCGAGGAGAGGGAGAGAGAGAGAGAGACAACACCGAGCCTGCACTTTACCCGTCGGACAAAATGGCCATCAGGCTTCTCTGTTATCACGTGAGAGCTGAGTCTGCCACTGTAGCTCCAGCTGAAGACCTCCGGTCAGTTTTACGTGTTGAGAGGGAGCTTCCTTCTCTGGTAGAGGGGCAGGGTTCCCTGGTCCAAGGTCTGTGTTATGATCTCACTCACTCACACACACGCATACACACAAGCACACACACAACCATGGAAAGAAGTGAACTCTGTCTTCTCCCTTGCCGTCGCACCCGTTAATCAGTGACTTATTCATTCACAGGACACCCTCATAAAGGGAGGCGTGTGTGTGTTTAGATTGAGTTTATCTGAGAACTAAAACACCGATTAAACATTTGTGGAAAAAAAGGTTTATCTTTAAATGACGACACCTATTTAGTGTAAGAGTGTTGATGTATCCCATTCTTTCACAGTGTTCTCAAGGTGTGTTGACAACCCCTGCACGGTGTGTTGTGATAACACTCTGTTTAGCAACATGTCTGTAATATATTTATCCAGAAAGACTTCTGTTTCAGTCCCTCTCACCCAGACTCGATTCAGTTGAGACCCAACCAGCTGGATCACAAGGCTGGTTTATAGGACTGACGGAGCATGCTTAGGCGTGTGTATTAATGTGTGAGTGTTTAGTGTGTAGATGTGTGTGATCTTTCCTTCTAAACCTCCGATCAGCGTCAAGAACTGATTCCTTTCCTCTAACTTGCCTTACTGCAAAACACATATTTCTAACTAACAGTAACATTCAAACAACCATAATTTCAGTTTTCGCTCAACACATACACTAATGTGTGTCAAAGTGTATTCCTCAGAGGAAGGTCTTATGATCTGCTCTGTGATTGGTTGTAGTTGGCAGTTGTTTGAACCAGGAAGGTATTTACAAGGTATCACTTGACACCAATGAAATACTTATAAATAACGTAATCCTTCCAAACAGGGTGTTTATGGGGCCTAAACGCTTGTAAAAAGGCAGGACTGACACTGGGGTCACTATGTAAACTTGCAGACTGCGGAACAAATCCACCTCTTGTGACCTAAGAGAGGTCCTTCTGAGTGTGTGTGTGTATGTGTGTGTGTGCATGCTGTGGTAGAGGTACTGAGATGTGTCACTGTAGCAACCAGTTAAGGCTGCCACGTACACACGTGGGCATGCACACGCACACACACACACACACACACACACACCTGTCTGCAGGGGTTACACAGTGTTACTCCATGAGCCCAGCATTCCAACCAGGAGTATAAGGACAGGAGACCACATCAACAAAGCTGATTATTCCATAGCAGAGCTGCTCAAAGGTCACACACATGCACACAGAACAGCGACTGGATTAGGGAATACGACTGACACACACACACACACACACGCACAGATAAACATACTCCTTTCAACAGACAGACACTTCATCCGAGCTGTCCACCCAGCCGGACTGAGGCAGATGTAACTGTGTTCGTCGCAACCAAAGTGGCACGACTGACTGAAGCGTTTGTTCTCAAACCTTCCTTCCTTAAGCCGGCGTGTGTGTGAGCTGCAGCGATGGAGGGAGAGCTGCCCTGGCCCCTCGACGTGGTCAACCAGAGGATCCAACTGGAGAACGTGAAAGCCGAGGTGAGAAACTGGAACTCTTGTTTTGAGTTGAGCTTCATGGACATGTGAGTAAACAGCGTCCTTGACTGCACACTGGTATCTGCTATAACTCAGCTGACCACAGGATAAAATACTGCCTTGACATACTTTAATGCCAATAGAACTTGTGTTTACAATAAAGTTACTCCTCACCTTGACCCTAAGCACGTTGGAAATCACTGTCATTTAGCAAATATATTTAAACCACTCCTTCATTATTTTGGTATCTGTAACGTGCACTGCATAATTTGCGGCTCTATGACCAAATCTTTTTTACTACAATGAGAATAGAATGAAAATTATTATATCAATTATCTAAATACATGCATTCAATCATATTTTTTTAGACAGAAAGAGTGTGCTCATGCATCAGATATGGGTTCAACCTGGGGACAGAAGTCAGTTTGTCACCGCGACAACCAACATGACTTCTTTGCCCTTTCAAAAATGTTGGATCCCTACTGATATCATCCAGAGTCCTACTCCTCACCACAGGGACACACAAGCATGCACACGCACGCACACACACACGCACGCACGCACACACTCACGCACACACTCACGCACAAACCCAGGTACGATCCGCTGTGGAGCTGTGAATGACCTGACAGTACAGAACTGCATATACACTCACCCCACTTCGGAAATAGCTACAGCTAGTTAACTGTGTTTACCATGCTGATCTTATGTAGCAGTCTGGTACACATCCAACTCCTGTGAAACGTTACAGTGGATCTTGCCTCAGTAAAGATTCAAATAAAAAAGTAAACAGTTAGTTTTCTTTTATTCGTTCTTCTCTATTTCATTCAATTTAATCTTAAGAGTTTTCATTAAAGGTTGGCCTTCTGGTGTTAGTTAGCTCAATAAACTTTGTGTTATTTTCCTTGAGCCACATCCAAATGTATTACAATTATATTTAATAGAGAGTTGTACTTCATGATATTTAATAAGATTCTAACAGATGGTGTCATATTGTCGCTGTAGAGAGGTAGTCTACGTTCACCACAAACATCATTCCCAGCTGACATGTCTGACATTCACAGATTTAGATTCAAATTAACTCTGGCGTTCTTTCACTGCAGCTATTTTCAGGACTGTGAGTTTCAATTGTCGCAGTTAATCTCACATGAAACACAATTTCAAACACAGACACCAATACTTCTTTGTCCTAGTTATTTTTAAATTCTTATCTCCCAGGGTTATCCAATCTAAAGTAAATTACTGATTCGCTTCAACGTTCAGTATTTAAAGTTTTTTTTTTTAAGTTTCAGTTTTGTTTCTGGTTGTTTGGTTGTTCATATACTTAGTTGTTTACTCAGGTTAGACTGTTGACTGATTTGTTTGTTAGCATCGCAGAGCCCGTGCCCTGAAACTGGGTCATATTACGGAAGATTCATCCAAAGAGGACGAGGGAGAGAAGAATGGCGAACCCACCAATCCGACAGTTAGTGACATTCAGGTAACATTCTTGGAAACAACAAAGGGGAATCTCAAGAATGTGTTTGTTTGCTAAACGTTAGGAAGGAATGATTGTGTCCGTGGTACAGTATGTTATCCGTCATTGCACTGGTAACAGTTGCTGTGATCCGTCTCTTTTAAAAGACCAGTCACAAGGAGCACACTCTGAGCCTCTCCATGCATACGGCACTTTATTGAGAACATTCTCCTTGACGACGACTGTCGCATCAGGAGGGCACCACGTTGCGAATGTCGCTGGCTGTTATCACTGGCATTACCACACACAACACCCCAGTCTCCCCGGGCATGCCAGGCTTTACAGGCACATGGCCCTTTCTCTCCTGATCCCCCCCCCCCTGTTCTCGGCTGTCTCTTTCTCCACATCACCTGCCCCATCCTCTCCTGCCCTCCCCCTCACCCCTGCTGCCCTCCCTCAATCCTTCCCCTTCTCTTGCCCTCCTGTCCTGTCCTGCCTCTCAACCCTCCTACCCCTTCCCCCCTCTCTTCTCCACCCTCGCCGAGCCCTCCTCCCCGTCGCGCCTCTCGCCCCCCTCCCCCGCCCTCCGTCCGTGCCATGTGCATGGCGTTGATACCAGCCCTGGGAAGATAAACACAACAAACTGCAGGAGATAACCGACGTCTCTCGAACCCTTCCTCTGCGCGGCCGCTGCCCTGCCTGGGAGGGGTGTGAAGAACCCCGCTCTGACACAAGTCACACGTCCCTCGACATCTCCCCGATGTGACTGTCAGTCTTCTAGGGTCCCCTTGGCAACGGCTCATTACTGGATGAGCCAATGCCCAATTAAGACACGCAGCGTGTCACGTAGGTCCTCTCTGTTCTAGTGAACCTGTCATTTCCCTAACGAGGATGATGTCGTCGTTGGTGGTTGTGTCTATCAGGTGGAGGCTCGAGTGAGGAAGACCTCCTCTGATCTTCGCAGGGAGATTGTGGATCTGGGAGGCGCTGGAAACATTGCAGAACTCCGTCAGAAGAAGAAGACCAGGAAGAAGGGGTCCTCAACCAGGGTGTCCATGGAAGTGCCTCTGGTAAGAACGGTTCATAACTGATTTATGTGACTTTATCTGTTTAACTTGTCAAATTTATATTTTTGGTTGCAAATATGTGTGTGTGTGTATGTATGTGTGTTTAGCTGGATGTGGTGAATAAAGATGAATTCATGAACGCAGCCATCCAGGGCAAACTCAAGATCGTGGAGAAGTATTTGTCGGATGGTGGAGATCCTAACACATTTGATGAGGTACACATACACAAGGTCAGACCTCCTTGAGCAATATGGGGAAGGTACAGCAAATAAAGAACAGGACTGAGGATTCCTTAGAATGAGATGTTTTGATGTTATTGACATGTATGACTGAGGGTTTGTGACACGCGTGTTGAACTGTGGTCAGCTGCGGAGGACTGCTCTGCACCGTGCGTCCATGGAGGGCCACATCACGGTGATCCAGAAGCTTCTGGAGAACGGAGCGGACATCTCCCTGAAGGACAGGGTGAGAGACCCCTCTGAGGGGTTCAGGATAGAATGTTTTACAGCTTACCGTTTTATTCAAATGCTTACACACATTTGTTTTACCTGTCCTCTTTTTTTCACAACTTAACACACAAATCCAACATCTGCACACACAGAATGCAAAATGCCTCGCTTCTCTTGCAAAATGAAGCACTGCTCAAAATATCACAAAAACATATCAAGGCAACACATTTGTCTCATGTTGCAAACACTTTTGCCATTATATTATATTTTTGGATATATCATATACACGCAGTTATTCAAACCCTAAAGCTCTTCTTTCATTAGCTCCTTTGTACATGTATGCACAAGATTGAAAGTAAATGGCAGAGATGATGAAAAATTCAGGGTAAACACAAAAACAAGATTGAAACCAAAAAATGTTTTTGCGATAAGCATTTGTGGTTGTGAATACAGTATTACACAGTACAAAAGAGAGAGTGTAGTAGGACAGACACCAAACCTATAGAAATTTGGAAAAAGGTGATTACGGAATGGTGTGTGTGTGTGTGTGAACTGTACAATACAGTAATATATACTATTTTCTACAATATTGTCAGAATGTTTTCTTACAGTCACTGTGCTGTTGCACAGTATGATACAGCAATCCACCAGACTAGGACCAATCATGCAGAGCATTGCAGTCAATGGATGCATGGGTGCTAAAATGTATGTTTGTGTTTAGTATACCGTGTGTTGTGCTGAAACAGCTATTATGTGTACATTAGAACATGTGTATATTACAGTATATTGTACATACATGTTAACTTTTCAACAGTAAAGGTTCAAATTATACCCACCACTGTAAATCAACGCAAATTAGGCTATTTATAGGCCTATTCTAAAGCCATGATTGGTTGGTGTTGAGTAAAGCAATGAGTGTTTGCACATGTGAGGAGTTAGTGTAAGGCACTGATGAAATTGTGTGTCATTTTGATTGGTTGTGTTTTAAAAAGGATATCAAGAAGCTTCCTGTTAGAATTTTGTGTATTACGTGGAGAATTGTGTGTTATGTTTTGAAAAAAGTGTTTATGAAATTGAAAACTGAGTCAAAGGCCAAAAATGTGGGTATGGTTTTGCAGATTTTAGGTGTGGTTCTGGTGTTTGAGTGTCAGGTTTCAGAAATTGTGTGAAAAATAAGGAATTTGTGTGTAAACATTTGAAAAAAACTGTAACAGTTTAGCAGTTTTTTTATTTTTATAGATTTTATATATATATGATTACTGTTTATATTTTCATGTATCTATAAATACTCAACTAACTATTATCAAAAAATTATTAGTCAGTCCTCCTTGGTGCTCAGTTGAACAAACCAAATAGCAGTATTGATGTTTGAACATGTTCTTATAATGACACAAATATAGTATAACTGATAAAGTTACCTCATACATATGCAAAACATGTACAATGTATAGATATTTTTGTATCGTATATCCTAACCGGATCTCCATGTGTTCTTCCGGACCAGTTGTATGTGCTGTGTGACCGGTACTCTGTGTGTCTCCAGCTGGACTCCAGAGCAGTCCACTGGGCCAGCAGAGGAGGAAGGCTGGGCGTGCTCAAAGTCCTCCACAGTCATGGAGCAGATCTCAATGTCAGGGATAAGGTGAGGAGCCGTGTGGAGGTGTGCGTTTGTGGGGGATGGTGCACAAGAAGGTGAGGGGTCAGTGCATGTGTGTATGTGTTGCAGTGGTACACCTCTACCTGTCAACTGTCCTGTCAGATTTTGTGTGTGTATTCATGTAGAATAAATGTGTGTGTGTGTGTGTGTGTGAGTGCGTTCATTTTCGTACTAGGGGCTGTTCATGTAGCATGTGAAAGAATGACATTCACATACATACATTTGGGTGTGTGTGAATGCATGTGTGAATGTGTGTGCGTGTGTGTGTGCGTGTGTGTGAGAGTGTGTGTGTGTGTGTGTGTGTGTGAGAGAGTGTGTGTGTGTGTGTGTGTGTGAGAATGTGTTTGTGCGTGTGCAGGCCATGAGCTCGCCCCTGCATGTGGCCACCAGGACCGGCCATGCTGATGTCGTGGATTTCTTGATCTCCAACGGCGCCAAGATCAACGCCAAGGACAGGGTAGGTCAGAGCGCTGCAGGCGTACGGACTGGAGCTGTACAGGTGTTCCACAAACACTCAGCTCACCAAACAAAACAGCAGTAGTGGTGCTCTATAAACCCTCAGCTAACTATAAGCAAATCGTCAATACGGTTAGTGTTCCCAAACTCGTCAACTCATTATAAACAATATAGCAGATTAAGAATAATCACTGGGCAGAGCTTAGTCGTTGAGGATTTGACTGCAGAGCCACAGGTCACCGGTTCAGATCCTGCCCATGTAGTATCTGCTAAACTAATATACATTATTCATGTCTAATGTATAATCCATTACACAGTACACATTACATTACGCAACTTAACAGTTTATTTGTGACTTTGCAACCCTATTTAACCTTCTGGTGTGAAGTTAACTATTGGTTTGTAAACACTGTGAGTGAGAGAGGCCTACCGACAGGGGTTTCTCCACCTGAAGGACAGCAGCTCCAACACTTAGTTACGTGGTGTCATGGAGTCACACCTCTGAGCATGTGTCGTCGTTTTTCAGGCCCTGTGAGAAAACAAAGCAAGCTTTTTCCAGTTCACGAGTCCAGTCCAGTTGAATGTTTTGCCTGCTCTGGTTGAAGAGGATGCCGTTCTGTTTTCCAGGAGGGCGACACGGCCCTGCACGATGCTGTGCGTCTCAACAGGTACAAGATCGTCCACCTGCTCATAGCGGCAGGAGCAGACACCAAGATCCAAAACTATGTGAGTCCCACACAAGCTCTCCTGCCCCCAGACCAGACCGACGATCCTAACCACAACACAATCCACAAACGTCGATCTATGGTTGGATTGAAACGGCGCTTACCATCTCGACGCACGCACTAACCAAAACGTGGACTCGCGCCGACATTTTGCTGACTTGGTTAGCTAAATCAGCGGCATTCACTTTGAGATGACATTGTTTGAGCGAGGCTGTGTGTGCGTGTGTTAATGTGATGGTTGTGTGTCCAGGCTGGCCTCATTGCTGTGGAGCAGGTGAAACAGTGGCAGTTTGACACTAAGGAAACCCTGGAGAAGTTGGAGCAGCTTAGACTGGTGGGCCTGATACCCTCCTAACCATACACACACACCGTGCCCCTGGAAGAAGAGAGGGAAGTGTGTCTGTGTGGGCCTGTGTGTGTATGTGTAACTCAGATCCAGCATGACCTTACTGTCCCCATAGAAACGAAATACAATGTGTACCTCATAACCTCCTATACCACTGTTTTGGGGACGCACTGTATCTATCCCAGTGGCATGTTTTCAGCCCTACATATATCTACACGCCCAGACGACAGCGAGTCCAATAAAGAGCTACAGAATCCTGACTCTGTCCTCTCTCCCTTACCCTCTCCAAGTGTGCACTCTCTCCCTATTCTACCCAGTGGATAAGTGTTCATTCTCGTCTACCCTCTCTTTTTCCTCTCTCCATTTCCCTCTCTTCAGTTCTCTCTCTCTCTCTCCATTTCCCTCTCTTCAGTTCTCTCTCTCTCTCTCTCTCTCTCTCTCTCTCTCTCCATGCCACTCTCTTCAGTTCTCTCTCACTTTCTCTCTCATTTCCCTCAATTCAGTTCTCTCTCTCTCTCCATTTCCTTCTCTGAATCGGTTCCCCTTCACTCTCCCTTTCTGACACTGCCCTCCCTTCTCTTCCCTGACAGTCCAGCACGTCATTAGCAGTTCTTACCGAACCCTCCAACTGGACCACCCCCTCTCCTCTCTCACTCCGTTAAATCACTCACTTATACTTACTGCAAATCACTCACTTAGACTTACTGGGGAAACACTCATTCAGGGCCTAACTGCTGCCTGGCTGCCGTTCACATTTCTGATCCACTAAAGACGTCAGCATATGGTGGGATGGGACCATCAGAGGGATGCTGGTGCTTTCATGCTCTCTAACAAATTCAACATCTTTCTAGGACATGGCAGGCTAATGCCGGGAGATTAGAGGATTCCTCTCCACAGTCAGAGGGCTTCGGTGATCTGGCTTTAGATTCACAAATATCCCCCAATTCCTCAACCCGTACAGATGTCACAGCTTTTAGCCCTTTAAACATAAATTTTGCATTAAAGCACATACACACACTCAGACACACACCAACTACAACAAACAGATTCGCATGTCAAAGAGCTTTATGGACTGAAATGGGACAGTTATGACAGTGAAAACCCAAACAGGAAGGTCTCGTTAAACTCTCAGACAAGCGCACTGAGGCCAGTGCTGGAGGCTTCATTTGTTGTTCCGCATCCAAACGTCTATAAATAGCCTACATAACTGCATGGCTGTACAGAGGATAGCTGTTAAACCCAGAACACACAGTAGCCTAACTGTACTGGGTGGTGTTGAGTAAACACCCTTCCTCGGTGTGGCCCTGGGCAGAGCGGGCCTAGCATGGCTGCTTAGTCCGCGGCTGAAGCCCAGGATCACAGAGAAAATTCTGGAAACATATTTTCCCGATGTCATCAGGGGCCTGAGGGGACACTGATCACTCACTCTCGGGAGGCTGAAAGGAGCGATAATGATACCACAGCTGACCTCCTCACTCACTCACGTGGTGTGTGTGTGCGTGTGTAGGCTACTGTATGTGTGTGTATGTGAGTGTGTATGTGCATGTATATAGTGAATGCAAATGTCTGTGTGTGTCTATGTGTGCACTACAAAAATACATTGAATACACATACCAAAAATATAGATGCATTTTACATTTTTACATGCAAAAGGGGGATATGAAAAAACAAAAGGCACCATTGAAGGTATCATTTTGCATCCAGAGTAAAACCTGTTAAATAACAAAAGGGGGGATGAAAGAGTGACTTGAACAATCTTCTACCCAAACCTGTTCTACCTGTGTATTCAGGGACCTGCTCTCTCATAACACGTTTTGATGTAAAACACTTTGAGCTGCTTCCCTCTACGGTAGCGGGATCCCATCATTTGTCTCATGTTGTATCCTTCCTTGTTCCCTTCCTGTGAGAAAGTGATTTCCTTTCACGTACGTAGAAATTATTATTCTAATACTACAAGCAGGGTTCGAATTACGGGGGGGCTTGGGGGAGTTTGACCCCCGTAATTAAGACTTGGACCCCCCAAAAGAGGTCAAAACAACAAGTCGGGGGGGGGGGGGGGCGATACATTTATACATCGTTCTTACCTTTAATAGTAAATATTACTTTATGCCCTGTAGAAGAAGTTGACCCCCCCCGATCATTATATAATTCACACTCTGACTGTAGGTAGAGACTGTAAGTGAGTCAGGCGGCTGAGTGGTTAGGGAATCGGTTGCCAGTTCGATTCCCGGCCACACAAAATGACATTGTGTCCTTGGGCAAGGCACTTCACCCTACTTGCCTCGGGGGAATGTCCCTGTACTTACTGTAAGTCGCTCTGGAAAAGAGCTTCTGCTAAATGTAAATGTAAGTAATTACATATAACCACCATGTTAAGAACCAAATGATTTCAACCCAAGAAACAAGATTATGCCTCAATTCAATGGGGGACTAACTCAATTTAGTCTATCTTTCTCCCTGTTGCCATGGCATCTATTCCCATGTATGTATTGTGTGAGAGTCTGTAAAGAGTCCTGAAAGTACAGTACTTGAGATGCCAACCAAAGGTTGAATTTTAAATTAAGGTAAAGTAACCAGACCTTGATGGTCCTAAGATATGAACATCTTCTCGTCTGTGTCTGGACAAAGCATTACACACATGAAGGTTATGTGTACTTACAGCTTTATAGGAACATTCTTTTCTTCCAGTCCGTTCTATGATTGGCCATCTAAACGAGTCTTTCACTTAACAGGGACATACAGAATATGAGTTATTTCCTTTGAAAAATTGCTGGGTGTTTTTCCCCGACATTCAAGGACGTGCAACATAATTTACTTAGGATGAGAACTCATTGGGTGGGTGAATAATTTGCGGCACACGAAGTTTTTAAGAAAACTCTCAAACAAAACAGTTGCCATGGCAATGCAGTTTTTTTCTACTCAGTTTGAGGTGAAAGTCCAAAGCAGCGCACCTCGAAGCAGATCGATGATCCACCTTTGGAGACCTCTGTGAAGGAGCGGTATGTTGTGCACGTCGACAACTTTGGAGGAACAAAGATCGCTCGCATTCAAGCTTGCATTCCCCGATTCGTAAACACAAAACCTAGGCCCATATCACGCAAAAAAAAAAAAAAAAAACATTTGTTTACAGCCATCCACCCAGCCACATTTTTCCTGGTTCCATAGCAGAAATATCAACAGCCATATCTATGGCCTGGAATGTATTCAAATAAGGTTTTTCTTTGCCCTTACTTTTGTTGTGAAAATTCAAAGGTCGGGGGGGCCACCCCAGGCCCCCTCATGGCTATGCCCCTGAATCCAACACACGTTGTTCTGTCTGCACTCTATTCATCTCAGTGTGTGTTTGGCCTTGGCTGCAGCTCGGATGACTCCGCCCACTCCTGCCCATGACTTGAATGACAGTCAAAGACAGGTTTGAAAGGCAGGATGTTTATTGTCAACGTTTCTGCATTCAAAGAAAAAAAGAAATGACAGCCCGAGAAAATCCCGAGACAGTCGATGTGTCTTCAGCCCCCGTGTCTAATCCCCGGGGACGCGGCTCTCCTTGGGAATACCTGCTCTATGTGCTGTCTCACACAAAGGAATCACACATCTTACACCGTAATGATGGACAGATGGTGGAGAAAACCCCCCATCAATGCTTATTCTTGGAGAACATCATAGATATCCATCTAGATACACTATATATGTTGTCTGACTGTTTTGGAGCACTTCCTTCACATGAAATCAATCAACAGTCTTTGGTTAAGGCTACACTGAGGCATCTCTCAAAAATCCCACAGTTTCAAAAACCTTTTGGTGAGATAGTACTGAATAGGTTGAACAGAACATTGTACTAAAGCACTTTTAAATAAACCACCTTCAAGTTCTGATTACAGAATAATACAACCATCAAACAAGCTAGTCCAAAACCGAGATACAACACTGAAATCTTTACTTGTTTAAAGTCTAAGAAAATACTTAAAAACCACAGATCCATCCAAACTACAATACATTTAAATTACTTTCCCATTCACCATCTTGCAACCACAAAATGATCCTCGTTTAGTAAATGTTTATATCACGCAAGTACATACAGTACACACACGCACAATTCAAGGAGTCAACTCAACAAATCCCCTTTGTTCTCTGCAAAAGAGTCAAACAGTCAAACATGACAGAATCCCAGAATCATACAGCAGCATATCGCTCTAATGTGGATGCAACTCCAGACATGGTATTGTGCACTGTATTTCTGAGTGGGTGTAGAGGGGGGTTCAGCCACAGTAGGTCTCCGCTCCTGCAGGTACAGTATCTCCTCAGTTTGACAGAAGTCTTCACACAAAGCTACACACCTCTGTATAACTGAAGATGGATCATCCATCCCTCCATCTGTCCTGCTCTACCCCCCCCCCCCTCCCGTCTGTACCTCAGCCTCGGGGCACACCAGGGGGAAGTAGGAGGGCAGATAGAGGGGGATGAGAGGAGGCGGACAGGGAGAGGAGCAGGAGAGGGAAGGATGAAGGAGGTCGAGTTGTATATGACAGGGTGAGGGGAGGGAGGTGAGAGGGGGAGAGGAGTGGGGTGAGGAGGAGAGGAGGAGGAGGGGAAGATTAGAAGGGAGGGAAGGGAGGGAAGGAGGATTTGGAGCCTCGATAAATGAAAAGGATCCTTTCTCGACCATCATCCCACTCATTTAAGGCATATGTGGAAAACTAGGCCCCTCAAATCCTTTTTTCCTCACTGGAGTCTTGCTGGTCTCTCCCTCCTCAACAGTAATGACATTCACCACCTCTACTCCAAAGGAAACTGGTCTGCTGGTCTCACTCTGCTCAGTGAAAACAGTTATGACAAACACCAACCTCTACTCCACAGCAAACTGCTCTGCTGTTCACAGTAGAAAGTAGTTTCATTAACTGAACCTCACTGGCAAAAAAAAAAAAAAACATTCAGGCAAACAAAGAGACTGCTTCTTTCACACAGGCAGCAGCCTGTCAGGAATATGGCAAAGACATGTCACAACAATAGAGACTGTCTGTCACCCGCAGCACAGCACCTTGGAGCTGATAAAGAAGCTGATAATAGAAGGAATATTAGTATAACTTAATATGCTTGATTTCTGTCGTAGCCAGCTCTGTAGCCAGTAGTGGCTGTGCTTTCATAATTCAGAAGTGGTATTCTGCGTTCTGTTGCAGACTGTGTTGTTGAATAAGCCCAACAAAGAGTCATTTTACTGGAAGCTGCTAGAAGCACCAAGGCAGCGAGGAGGGAGGAGTGTGTGTGTGTGATGTGTGTGTACGATAAAAGGTGGTGATGATGAATAACCCTGTTGCCAGTCCCTGAGTGCCCATTGAAGGGAACGATGACTGCTTCCTGGTTTCACTCTACCGGTTGACTTAAATCAAGCGCACCACAAGTGCCCTGCTGAGCCCTGCAGGGTCACAGAGCCAGAGTGCGGGCGGCGGAGGCTGAGGCCTGGGCCTGCTGCACCACCCCTGGGCACTTCTCCCTCTTCTGCAGCTTGTGGTTCTCAAACACACCCTCGTTCCTGGGTGCTCCGTGAGTGCCGTCCGGGAAGGTCAGCAATCCTGGCCACACACACACACACAAACCCAGATGTGCACACAAACACACACGACACGTTATTGAGGGCATGGATAACCACAACAGTGAAATTGCGCTGGCAGATTGATCTCTGACGACGGTGGTGGTGATGATGACTCCACTGACCGTGACCCTCCACGCGGCCGCTGCTGAACTCTCCTTCGTACTTCATCCCGTCGCCGCGACAGTAGACTCCCACGCCGTGGAACTTGCCCTGGGTGAACTCCCCCTCATACCTGCAGGACGTCATATGAGTCGGCTCCAAACCAGCACATTTCAACATCAACTAGAGGAGTACTAGATATGTAATGCATCAAACACACATCTTTCTCACACACACACACACTGAAACACACCTCTCTCTCTCTTTTTCTCCTCACACAAACAAACGGCACCTGGATCCGTCTTGGAAAAGCAGCACCCCCGACCCGTGGAACAGTCCGTTTTCAAACTGGCCTGTGTAGCAGGTTCCATCAGAGAACTTGAGCTGGCCCGTACCATGTCGACGACCTTGTGGGGACCGTGAAGACGTCAATTACAGGATTGATGTTGAAATGCAAGTGTCAATCAGACTCTCCATGCGTCGCTAACAGCTCGTGGCCTAACAGCTGTCAAGGTAGCAGGCCGGTGCAGTGTGGTTGCTTTTGTGCAGTAGCGCAGTACGTTTGACGGTTGAATGTTGATGGGCCCTGGTAAACCAGTGTCCTTCCACAGTGGCTCAGGCCTTAAAAGCCAGTCTGCTCCCACAAGGCTTTCAACAACCCCCCCTCCACCCCCTCGTCAGAGGAAAGGTTTACTGAATTAGGAGCTCCCATCTGCCCACTGCAGGACTTAGGTCTAATCTCACACAGCGAGCTTTTTTAGCCTGGATTTTCCACCTCGGAATCTCACCGATGGGGAGGAGAAATGAGAGGAATGGATGTTCCTGTATATGTGCTCCCTCTGAACCCTGAAGGAGAGATTCGATTCGTCATAGGCTTTTATTTGGTTGGGTGTTCTCTGTGTTCTTGTCACAGGAGTCTTCTTGAACACACAGTACAGGAGACAGTGGGGTGTAGGTGTGTGTATAGTGCAGAGGAAACAGCCTTTAAAGTCACCTCCATCAAATACCTCTGGGGATTACTATTGTGCACCCAAATACTCTCTTCTGAATATTTAAATATCCAAACACCTTAAAACATTCTGCCTGCTATTGGTTTTCTTGACACAGGTTGATTCAGACTCCCTGAAAGAGTCCAAATTAAATGTCTAATTCTGGAACACAGAGAGTGATCCAACGGGTCAATCTGGTTGTGTTGGGTCATGGGTTCCAAAGGGTAGCTAATTGGGATTTGGCTAAATAGTCTTGACTTGTTAATCAATTGTACTACTGTGTGTGCACGCGTATGCCAGTTTGTGTTTGCGTGTGAGTGTTTGCATGATGTGTACTAATATGTGAATGTCAGCAGTATGTATTCTAGTATGTGTATCTGAAGGCGTGTGTGTGTGTGTCTGTAAGCACGTGTGTGGGTGTGTGTGTGTTTGCACATGTTTGTCACTCAAGCTCACACAGCTGCTGAAACCTGAATTGCCTGAATTTGATAAATACATTTAATTTAATAAACTGAAATTTAAATACCAAGCTGTTTTTTCCTGATTATTTTATTTTTCTCGTGGCTCTGGAATTACAAACTAACACCTTTCCTTGCATAAATGCCTATACGTCTTGACACTGTCTGGTATTGCTTCACGTTATTAACTAGTTCGGGATTAGAAGCCAAGGGAAGGGTTTTCTGCCATCTTCCTCTCTGTTCATTCAGCCCAGCTTATCTCTAATGTCTGAGAGCGCTGACACGCACACTAGCCAGTTACTGTGAAGGGTGACAAATGACTGTCTTAAGGTCAAAGCTGTTAGCTATGAGGCTATGACTAGCTAGGATGCTTCCCAACATAGTAACCAGACATCTGATGGACAGTATGTACTGTACCAGGGTTTCATCATCAGTAGCCCAAGTGATGCCAATACAGAGAAGACCCTACGATGTAGGCTTAGGGACAAGCAGGGACATGTCTTTACCAATGTCAAGAGACCATTCAAACGTCCCCACCAATAATGAGTGGCCAAGCAAGGGTAATATTAGCATATAGGGTGATACAACTTTTGTCCCCACCAATGTTCAGACCAAACCTCTGCTGTTGACATCATTGAGTGAAGGATACATGTCAGTCAAGCTCAATGTTAAATGTGAAAGTGTTGGATTGTGACCGCATTGGTGTTGGGAAGTCAAGACTGGAGACTCTTGCCTTCTTTCCACTCCCCGCTGTACTCCTCTCCACTCGCGTAGGTGAAGGTTCCCTTGGTCAGAGTCATGTTGTGGGTCGGCCCTGCTCATGCACGCACGCACACACACACACACGCACGCACGCACGCACGCACGCACACAAAAGCACACACACACATACCACAAAAATGATAAATACATCATTTTCAATAACCTTCCAGAAAATCCTGGGAGAAAGTGGTTTACCCACGGACTCCAGTTACCCACGCCCACACTGGGAAGTAAGAGAATGACGTTCAAGCCATGCAGGTGCAGTCATCTAAGGATGGTGTAGCTTAATACTTAATTTGGGCTAACTCATATATTCTTTGTTCAATTAAAATTCTTATATTCCAAGATTACGCGCTGTTCTGACAAGTGACAATCTCAAACCTGAATTACATTTGTCATTTTTGACTGTTGCCAAAAGTCTCAGTGTTATCATGTCGCCGGCATATCGCTTTTCGGGCTTGCATGCAATAGCACACAGTAACACTATAGTTTTAGGGTAGGCTAACAGCTGAAACAAACCCTTACTACCCAAGCGGCTTGAAGCGTTTACCTGTGTACTATGTTTCTTGTGTCTGGGGCATGGACTCCTTTAGAGTAGCCGGGCAGGTACAGGTATGAGATCTCCCGACAACAGATAGCTACGTTTTCGCTTCCATTTTCACACCTTCTGTGCTGTGTGTTCAGTGCACTAGCATCAGTGCCCCGAGTCCCGACCGTCGAGCCGTTTCATTGCATGGTTGTGGCTGCCGCTCATTTGAACCGGGATCTGATTGGCTTGGTGTATTTCAGCAGACTATGGAGTCAGTGGCAGGAACAGTAGAGGTAAAACAGGTTTATAGATGTACTGTAGTCTGCTGTGTCGGCTAATACATGGTAATAATAAACTATCCGATGCACATGATCAGTTGATCGATTCGGTCATTCTAATGCACGTCGCATGATTATTTTAAATAAACTTCTCCAGTTTTTTCTAATTTACTTTTGCACCATGCAGGTGTGGTGATGGGGAATGGTCCACAAGTTGCGCCATAAAAACCGTATCAAATCACATACCATAATTAACAGTATGAGAGGGGGGGGATCAACGACTGTAGCACAATTTCTATGTAGGTTCCCCGATTACATTTGACGAACTGAGCTGTACTGGGTGCTAAAGCGGCGCGCGCCCGTTGCAATTGTAGCGCGCATCCCCCTCTCCTCTAACGTGCGCGCTCTCGGAAGAGATCGGTAGAAAATGGCGAGTTTGTGCAAGAGGCAGCAATGCACTATCGAGAGGCGCGGCTTTCGGCAGGAACTTGACTCGTGGCGCCACAAACTCATCCACTGTGTAGGTAAGGATGCTCTGTAAAACACGCCGAAACTGTCCGGTAGGTTTTTTAAATGCCGCTCCACCGGTAAATGTGCGTAAAACGGGCTGTTCTAAAATTCTGGCCCCGTCCGTGAGGGGCAACACGGAGCGACTTTTTGTCCTCAACTGTTTCCTCCCTGGAACTGACACGGCTGCGTGTGTGTTGCTGTTAGAAAATGTTCGTGTTTATATTCTTAAATGTTTCATTTGTATGCTTGTTTGTAATGCAGTTGTCGTTTAGGAAACGACGTGGGCTATTTTTTTAAGAGAGTGCCAATCGTATGCACGATTAAAACCTCTCCACCAACAGCGAATTGCCGAGCCGCGCGTTCCCGTGAAATTTTACAGTATTTTGGTTGGGGGAGGGCGATGCTCGTGGTTGTTCAGGGGGGTCAACAAGCTTTGCTCAAACAATCTGTCGGGTGCGCGCATTGCTGCAATGAGGAAGTAGGGCTAGACGCCAGGCTCAGGGGAATGTTCTCGTTTTGTTTAAATTAAATAGCATTAAGTTCCTCTCTTATATCCTACATCGTTGCAGTGGGCAGGTAAGTTGGCCTGCACCCTCTAGGTTATCCTTGTCTGGTGTGGCTGGATAAGTCCAAGAACATGGAATGTGTCCAAGGGTTCTGTTATATTGGAATGGCTTTAACCTTTCTACTTACAATGACTGTATAATCTTGTCTCAGTTGTACCTGTTTCTATTGCACGAGTGTTTGTGTTATTACACTCCATGGATACATTCACCATCATTTTAGCATTAACACAAACTTACTGTAAAGGTGTTTGGTGAACCTTTTGTGTGTGAACTCTGTCAGACAGTCAGTGTTCCTCAACTTTGAACCCACAAATGGAACGTTTCACATTTAAGTTATTTTCATTTAGCAGTTGCTTTTATCCAAGCGACATACAGAAAGTCTAGAGCATATAGTAAGTACTGCAGATCATGTACTGTGAAGCAGATAGGGCTGCTATGTGAACCCGGTTCACTAGCCTGCATAGCCTGGTTCACTAGCCTGCATAGCCTGGTTCACTAGCCTGCATAGCCTGGTTCACTAGCCTGCATAGCCTGGTTCACTAGCCTGCAGTCCAGAGTGATTCTGTTCAGCCACATCAACAAGGCCAGGCTTTTGTTTCGCTTTTTTTTTCGGGTGGACAGATTGTGCTGCACGCTACCGTCAACCACCCTGTTGAATTTGAATTGGACATTTTGTCCTCATCTTTGTGTGTTTTCATGTGTATAGAGAGAGAGAGAGAGAGAGAGAGAGAGAGGAGATCGATTGTCCTGTGGAGAACAGCAGAAACTATTGTGTGTCTGTGTGTCCGTCTATCCTGTATGCTAACTGAGTCCCCCACTCTTAACTCCGTGGGTTCATGGGTCTTCGTGTGCCTTTTTGGACTCGTTTGACATTTTTAAACCAGTTTGGAATGACGTGTGTGTGGAGCAAGGGACTTGTGTCCGCTGTAGGATGGCAACCCTAAACCCTCCTGGTGGCAGCTAGCCTAGTCGTCGGCGAGGCGAAAGCCGTGTTTGAGGTAGCCTGGCCCGCTGCCTGTGTCCGGTCTGTTTGTTGGTGTTTTTAGAAGGGTCCAGCGGGCTTCTCAAAACAGACAGTGTTACTGGTGGCTGGGGGGGAGTGGATAGTAGCCACCATGCGCCTGCCCTTTACATCACCATGCAGCCTGGTGATGGCTCGGTGCTCTAGATAGAAAATTCCCCAAACAACCGTAAGAGGTGTTTCTGTTTGGTTGTCTAGCATATCCACCCTGTGTTCGGCTAGCTCAAAGATGTTCATTTAAAAAGCGCTCCATGGATTTGGCCCTTGGTGTGATTGGACGAGTTCATGTGGATGGAAAGCTTCCAGTGTTGCTGTGAGATCTCTCCCCCTGGCTGCCCACTGTCCCTGGGTGCTAGCCGCCAGCCTCTAGCTAGCCACCAGTCTCTAGCTAGCCACCAGCCTCCAGAGTATACTCATAAGAATGAGTTGCCGGCTTGTGCATGTCAATGAGCTCCTTTGTGCAGCTCGGGGCAGGGTCGGCATTGCTGCATGTGAGCGTCATATGATGGTGAAAACCTGCGCTGCTTTTAAAGCGTGGTAATACCCCCACGTCCAAAACCAGTTCATTGTCTTTGCTTCCCCCCACATACTTTGGCCCGAGAGCAGTGTTTGATGTAATTATTATAATAATCTTATTATTATCTGTTATTACTGTTATTGTTGCGGTGTTTGGGGGCAGCGGTGAGACTGAGTGGCTTCTGATTGGGTGACAGCTACCAGAGGGGGAGGGAGAGCAGAGTCTTACGCTAGGGACAAATCGCCTGCATGATTGCGAAGTGTTGCACGCAACCTACCTCACTACTTGAACGCAGCCAACGGGACAAAAACAAAATCCCCACGATGGAGCAGAATATTATTCTTGCCGCCTCGGAATATCACCATAATTGTAATTTACATGCAAAGAATGGCTAGCTAGCACAACCTTGGATGTTTTGATACATTCGGACAGGTATTGGATTTGATTCATGCGTTCAATATACTCATCACATGCGCAACACGTTGCTGGGCAAAATTTGAAATGAATAGAACTTTCTGCGCAACACGGCGATATTGCGCAGGTGGTGTGTCCCTGAGTGTTAGACCCCAAAGGCCAGGGTAGAGAATCAAGAGACGATCTATAAGAAAGGGGAAAGGGGCAGATGAGAGATGAGGAGGAAAATCCAAATGGGGGGGGGGGGGGGGGGGAGAGAGAGAAGGATAAAAGCAAGAGGAGGAAAAGGAGGGAAGAGAAGGAGAAGATTAAGAGCTGCCAAAGGGGAAATGGCTCTGCAGCTATATGATGAAATGTTTGCATACTATTAACATTTGAAGAGAAAGACACTGGTATGGTCAGTGTTGCAAGACGTTTCCTCGCAGAAGAAAACGGTGGCTTCATTCACGCTGTTAGGATTCTTGAGATTGTTGCTCTTGAACACGTTTTGCTCACGCGGCTTCATAATCAGCCTAATTATTGCCTTCTGTCAAGTCAAGGGGGTTGAATTATCATTGACGTTGAACCAAATAACCCAATGTACAGATGCACTCTACAACCGCTTCACACACACACACACACACTGCTGACAAACACTTATCCGCAGCCCTGCTCATGCACACATGCTCGCGGGAATCCGTTGCACCCACGTGTGTGTTTTTCTCAGCGTTTGTTTATTCTTTCGTCGGGTTTCTGGGAATTGGGGCTCGCCCGCGGAAAAATATCATGTGAATGTCTGAATTAGCGGCGTGAATCCTTACTCAACCAACGTCTTGATTAAACAGGTGCCTGGTGGCCATGGTTACTCTTGCCCGTCACGTTTCCTGTTTATGTTTTACAGGAAGCAGCATGCTGCAACAGGAACAAAATGTTGCCTTTGGGCCACTGAATGTGGTTGTCTGCCAGCATCGCTCACTTAACCGTGTAGGCTTAGTCCTGGTTCCTTTATACTACACTACTACATATGGTGTTCCACTAATCCACTGTACCAAACCAGGGAAGACGAGATTTCCAGCATCAAAATCATGATCTAATATGCTACACACACGGTAAAACATGGGGACTCTGTAGTAGTCCTGAAGATTTAGAGTAAATAACACTGAAACCCAGCCTAAATGGTGCGATCCGCGTTCATTAAATAAGCTTAAGTAGGTTAAGGTTTGGATTTCGGGCCGAAGGGCATTTGTTACTCAGAGCCCACTAAAAGGGGATTTCGGTTCTTAAGTGCTGCTGGGTAGGGCGAGGGTGTCACTCCAAATCTCTCCTCTCTACTCAGCCCTGATTGGTGGGAGATGTAGGTCAGGAGAAGGCTAAGGGAGATTGGGATTGGGCAATGCCTTTACTCTAAGTGAACACACACACACACACACACACTGACATGGTTGATCTCAGAAAGGACAGATGATGGGGCGGATTTATAGCCCGAAGCACACGGTCATTGAAAGTATGTAGTCATCGCTAAGCAAGACCCCGGACAAATATTACGAAGTTTAAGTTTGTGTGTGTGTGTGTGTTTGCTCAACGTGGTGTGCGTTACAGCTTCACCCGACCTCCTCTGCAGTAGCCAGCCACCTCCCTGCACCTGAGTGCTCAGCCAGAGCTAAATGGAGAGGTAATGACAGCGTTGCCATGGCGTTGAGATCTGTGTTTAGGTATGCAGGTGAGCCATGCGAGGCTGTGGACCTCACTGAAGGGTCCGTGGGCAGGCAGGCAGGCTAAATATGGTGGTTTTCCTAACGGAATAGGCTGCGTCGGGGTATTGCGTTATTAAAGACGTCTCTTGACACTTAACTGCGGGGTGTTTTATGAGCTGTAGACGCGTGTTCTGTGTTCCACACGGTTCTGGTTTGAGGGATCTTTTTGATCCGGGCGAGGAACCGATGAGTCCTGAGATGGTCACTGTGGTACTCTCGTTCACACACCCACCCTCATCTACTGGAACTGAACCATGGATTTGAAGCTTGTTTCATAAAAATACAATAATGCATATGAACGATTACAATTGAAAACATGCTAGCTGGACTCTTCCATGGCACGCTTTCACATTGTCTTCCAGGATTTTGCCTTTAATTGATTCCTCTCCCTTCAAGCTTGACTTCTCATTAGAGGTTCCTTTTATGGTTATTGGCTCTCGTCTTTCTCATTATCACTCCGTTCCTCACCTCTTTACCTCGCGCTTAGTTAATATCATATCTCCAGGCTATCTTAAGTACCATATATCCAGCTTTGTGCTGCAGGATGTGAATGTTGGCCTAATTCATTTCACTCTATCGTTAATTGGCTAATGATTTAGCCTAAGCTTTTGCACCAAATGGTCAAACCGAGGAAAGACTTCTGGGATAATCCCAAGCGTCAAATGTTTGTTGGATGTTGTTGCCGATGTGCGAGTGTGTGGATCCCAACCACGTTTTCTCTATGTACGTGCACTGTTATGTTTATGAAATGTATTTTTTTTTCCTCCCTTTGCTTCGCTGTGTGATTGAGCATGGCAGCTACACTAGTCAGCTTCATCTATATTTGATCTCCAGTGCATGTCCAGGGTCCATGCTGTTTTCATGCCTTTTTAAGAAACCCGACGATTGGTTTCAGACATGTAGACCCGTCGTAAACTAAACGAGGTGTGCTTTGTGACGTTCCGTTTGTAAGTCGTCCTTCCAAAGAACGATGGGTCATTTCTAGAAACTAGGGGGTTTAAAACGCGCCTCGTGTTTAAGGACCCTAAAAGAGTTCCTGAAGAGAATTGGTTGTATGTGGTGGCCGCTGATCGCTCAAACCCAAGTGGATGACCTAGTTTCTCTCTACCGCTTCGGAAATATTTCAGAAATGGGATTGGAGCGTTGCAGCTAAAGTCCTGAGCACTAACCCAGAAACTGACAAACCAATACTCCCGCTAAAGGCAAGGCTATGTTTCACCAAACCTCTCTTGTGCCCTTTTACGCCCCACCCCACACACACACACAGATTCGTCTTTTTTTTTTTTTTTACTCTCTTTCACTTGCACTCTCTCTGCTTTTCTCTGCTTCTCTCTGCTTCACTCTGTCTACTGTTCTTAAGTGGGGTGGGGGGGGGGTTGCATTTGGGTACGGAGGCTGGGAGAAAGAAAAGCATTTAAGTGATGACAGCCTTTGATTAGATTCACTCTTGGCTGAGGAAGGAAATGGATGCCGTAGGCTTATGGGTCATGTCTTGCTTTTTATCATCGTTGAAAACATTAGTGAGTATGATCTACTTCATTCAATCAGCGATGCGCCCCTTCATCCCTTTTGAACGAAGTCTGATTAGTGCCAGTGAAGATAACAACCTGGGTGTATTGTTACATTCACAGACTAATGAGCGACACATTCCACGGAGGATAATATAGCATTGGGTAGTTGGAGCGATCTAAAAGTACACCAATTTAACTACAGAGAAGGATGTCATATTTTTTTTTTTGTTGCATATATTGTATTTCCCTCATCTATATTATTTACCAGTATTGGGCTACTACATGATATATGCATCTATATGTTGTGGATTTGTGACTTGTTTCCAGAGCTTGCTTTGTTTTGTAGGACAGGATCTTTTGATTTAGGTTCAGTAAACAGATGTTCCCTCTGACCTCTTTAATGCTCCAGTGCGTCTATATGTTGTAGTTTTGGAGCAGCTATGTTGACCCAATGGCGTGATAATATGGATTGTGTGGGCTTAAAGAGACTGTCGTATAGAATGTAGCCAACATAGAATATAGACTGTATAGAGACTGTAGACTGCATATGGACTGTATATGGACTTGGATGCTTGGAACATGTTGACATAGACTGGGGACTGCATACTATACATAATCTGTAGACTGCATGTACATAGATTGTTGTAGACTACATGGACTATAGACGGTACATAGACTGTTGACTGAATACAGGCTGTATAGAGACTGCTGTATAGACAGGAGGTTTAATGGAGGCTTTATAGAGACAGTAGTTTGTATAGAGACTGTAGTAGCCAACATGGCATACAATTTACCAGAACAGCTGACAGTGTAGGCTTCACATAAAATGGAGCCTTTTGAAATGCAGTTTTGCAGATAATATACTGGGTGTTACAAAGGAATAATTTCAGCCTCCAATTTTGTAATGGAGGACTGGTTAGTTCTGCAGCTGTGGAACCTTCTATGCTGGGTATGTGGATCCTCCAAATATATATTGCACATTTTTCAAACGGCACCACTTTTTAATATTTAAAGCTTCTTGGTTGGCCCCCTTGTGTCAGTAGTTGAATCCAGTTGTAAGACTAACCTAAGTGGAGGAGGGGTATGATGTAGTAATATAACTTGCGTCCGATGTTATTGTACGATTGAGCCATCCCTACCACAGTCAGTAAGTGTTGCCTCGTATGACTGAACCCGCAACCACACAGCTAGGACCAAAGACCCTCTTACCGTTCTACCAACAGTAACATCCATCAATGGATATCAAATGTAGAGCCATCAGACAGGGGTTGAAATCCTGTCAAAGGAATGCGTCTCTGTTGAAGTGACGGGTGGGTGGAGTTTGGGTATTTTGTTAGGAGACAGCCCATTGGTTGCCAAGGGTGGCAGAAAACATTTGAGGGCCGCTGAGCAATTTAAAACGACTTCCTATCGTGACCTCGGTCAAAGCCATATTATGGTTACGGGGGGGTGAGGGTGGGGGCAGCTATATTCAGGCTCCTTATATCTCATCAGCCAACCATCTTTCTTCTGACAGGCTCATTTAAGCTCTGCTACATACTAGTACTCCAACTCTGTAGTTGCTCCGGTTGCTTGGCAACTGCTGGACCTAGTGCATGTATTTACTGTTAAAATAAAAGCTGGGGTGAGGGCTGTTAATGTGTGCTTTAACAGAAGTGGAGAGCAGGTGGGGGGGGGGGGTAGAGAATAGGTTTGTGGGGGGGGGTTGTGGAGATTAAAAGGAAAGTCAAAGGATGTAGGTGTTGAATGGGTGGTGCTCAATCACTGCAATGCGGAGTAATTGATATACTTTCTTTTAGGGAGCAAATTATATTGGGGCCTCTGGGTAGTCAGAAATTGGGCAATCTTGTTGAAGAGTCGGTCTTCTTAATGGCACGCACAAAATGGGGGAGGGAATTAGTTTAAGTAATTTTAATTTTATTTTTTACTTGGAAGTGAATTTATTTGGAACCGTATTTTTTGGGGTTTTTCGAGTTTGAGTGACTACTACTGTTGCTATAGGTGTGTTAATAAGGTGTTTTCCCTCTCCTCAGGTTTTGAGAGCATTCTGGAGGGCTTGTTTGGGCCTGGGCTGGTAGAAGATTTAACATTATTTAAAGGTAAGTCAACATTGTCCAAAAAATCCACAACAAAACCATTTGTCAGTATAACTCTGTAATATATGCAAGTTAGTGTATCACAACACACACAGAGACCAAATCTGTTTCTGGATTACAAGCCTATTATTTAGTGAGTCCGCCGCGCGTGTAAGAATTTTAGTAGTGTGGTTTGGACAATGTAGCACCATTGTACCATGTTGTACCCCTCTGCATTCTCCTGTCTCCACAAGGCAGTCCTCTGGCTAGAGAGACAGGGGGCATTGTGCTCATATGAAGTTGGTGTTTTGGCTGGCGCCGGGCCAGAGTTAAAGTCTGTACAAATCTTTCAGATATTTTGACAATGCCCCAATGCTACCAAAACAATGGTGAGCTTTATTTGGGTTTTGATGACCTCTTCTACAGAGATGGACACTTTTTTTTTTTTTTTTTATCAATAGGAGCACAATACCAATTGTTTTTTGTTGTTTACAACTGGACAATTCGAGCCATCAAACGAGTTGCATAGACGATCATTAGAGATGGCATAATATAAGAACACACTGTAGTTCCTAGTCAAGTCTATAAAACCGGCTAGGGGTCCCTACCATAATGTTGCTACAAGGAATCAGAAGCAACCCCCAAAAAAACATTTATAAAGGAGGAAGACAACTTTTGAATACCTCTATTCAGTAAAACTGCCTCATGATGAAATGATGGAAATAAAAGGAATTCCAGTGTGTGCTTCATCTTATCATAGTGTCATTGTGTTTTGGCAATTACTGTTTCTAAATAACCCCTTTAAAGCTTATTCAATCTTCGTATCTGCTTATTATCTGCAATCTAATCTGCAATCTGCTTATTCAACATTCCTACTAAGATGCCTTTGACTGCATTTGTCTGTGTAGTCCTTTTGAACTACCTAAGGTCTTTCACTGTATTGTGCAGTTCTCAATTAAAGTTGTTTTTAGCTGAAGGTTAACCTGGTGCACATACATTACCATGGCAACCGCTCATGCCACATGTACGGTGGAGCTGAAAAAAGGAATAAAGAAAAGTGTTTTTCAAAACGATACGTCTGGAAGTCTTTCATTCTTAATTGGAACGTGAAGTTCATTGGTCAAATCAACATGTCTCCATGTTTTCTCCGTGTTGCTATATTTATACACTCTCGCTAAAGTTTTAATGTAACAACATATGCTCCCATCTTTCTTTAAAAGAAATCATTTGTAGCTTGAGAATGTTTAAGCGTTTCTGTGCTTTATCTCTATGTATACATGCTTGTACCAGAAAGCTATTCAGCCCATGTTATTTGGCCATGGCCAGCCAAATTGCAAGCTAGCTAACTGGAAATGGACACTCTGGGTCTTACAAACTATTTGATCTGATTGGAGATTACACTCGCTGTATCTTGTGCATTCTCATCAAGTGTCAGTGTCCAATCAGACACACATTCTCATACGGTGTAGGCTCCTCTTTGTATAAGGCAGGGCGGTTTGAGTCTGGCAAAATAACTGATTGCACCATTTACAATACCATTGATCCAGATGTCTGGGATTTTTTGTTGTTGTGAGGTTTCAGAATATGATGTCTTCATTGTGTTGGTGTTTTAGTTTTTTTAATATCTTTTTTTTATTTTTATTGTATTATTTGATCACTGTGTACCATTCCTCGTCTGAACTGTCCTCTTTCTTTTGGATCTACAGATTGTGAGCCTGAAGGGGTGTCAGATTGGTCATTTCATGAAAACTGTCTGTTCTGCTGTTTAAGACGAGAGAAAGTGAAGGTAGCGTCTCTTTTCCCTCCTGTGCTTCTCTCTGGAATCTGTGTCCCCACCCTCTCACCTTTCACCATTTAGCATTGCATACCACAAAAAACACACACAAAAGCCAGGAGTCCTATCTTTCAGTTGGCAAAGACTGTTTGAATGAATGGTGCAAGGGTTAAACTGAATCATTCACAAATCCCTTCACAACAGTCTGCGTTCTAAAACTGCCTTTTCCTTGTAAAAACAACCAAAAGAACATTTGGATTCAAAGAGCATTCTAATGGATGTCAACTGGAGAGCAGCTTTGCTGCACATTCCCTAGCAACTGCCCTGATCCATTGAGATGCATCATTTTGCCGACTGAAGCTATTCCGTTTGTGAGAGAAGATTAGAAGAAGGAACTTCCCTTTTTTGTTCTCTTCTGCTCATTGGCTTACTGATCCTCGCTAACCCATGAAAGTCACCCCTTAGCTGGCCCTGTGTCAAATCTGTCATGTCAGTATTCATAAGCCATATAGGACTTTTTTTCCCCTCATTTTCTTTGTTTTTGCACCAGGAATAATATTGCCACTCCCAAATGTTGAGATGCAACAATGTTGAAACTCATTTTAAGCGAACATTGGTTTTACAATCTGTCAGTGTTGATACCATTCATCCAGCTTAAATTGTTCATTTCCTGTGATTGTTCCGGTGTGCTAAATGACCCTCTTTTATTTGTTTGCTTTTTGTGATACCCCAGGAGCATCTGGTTGGTCTTAGCAGCCAGGAGCCGGACAGTGAGTCCAAACCTCTCCTAGGAAAGGAGCAGACCAAAATCACCAGACTTGAGAAGCAAGCAGAAGAGTTCCTCACTGCAGTCCTCTACAAAAAAGGTACGTCAACTGTCCCAATGGAAGACTTCCTTACGATTCCACTTCAGTAGGGTTCACCTCCAAGTCTTCAAACAGTTGGTAGATAACAATCCCACATTGTATGGACACAGTATATGCTGGATCTCTCCATAAAGAGACTTCTTCTACAATGTCTTAAAATATCAGTCCGAGTCTGTGCTGGGAATGTGTGGAGCTGCAGGCCACCGCTGTGGGTGATGTTGTGGGTGATGTTGTGGGTGATGTTGTGGGAGATGTTGTGGGAGATGTTTACCATGTCTTTGTGGTTCCCTCCCCCAGATGTCCCTAGCTTCTTGGACCCGCACATTCCAGTAGTTGCTCGGGAGATCATGCAGCGAATGATTCGCCAGTTTGCTGCCGAATATACCTCAAAAACCAGCTCCTCTCAGGACAGCCCCCAGCCCACCACAGACCAAAGCCTGCCGCGCCCTCCCTCGGCGGTGCCCCCTGCTGGCAGCCCAGGGGTTACTGCAGCTGCCTCTGCACACAACCTGAACCCCGTCCTCAGCAAGCTCCTCATGGCCGACCAGGACTCTCCGCTTGACCTGACCATCAAGAAGCCCCCGGCCGACACCAGGGAACAAGGTGACCAGGGGGTCCTGGGTAGACTGGCGCGTGTCACGCGAGCGCTCTCCCTCAACCCTTAGTAGCAGAGACTCGCCTCACCAGTTGGTTTGGGCCTCAGTCTTTGTCACTTTCTCAATGTAATGCCATTCCGTTAGAACAAAACCGTTATGAATCACACTTCTACTCCCGTTTCTGTTTGCCTCGCGTACCGACCCATGTTGACCCAAGATCCCTGACCCCCCCCCCCCCCCTCTCTTCTTCCCAGATGGAGTCCTGGACCTGTCCCTCAAGAAGGGCCAGAACTGGACCAGCCCTCACGTCCGCAGCCCTCCCCTCTCCCAGGCCACACCCACGCTCAGAGGGTAAGAGCAACCTGTGTGTGTCTGTTTGTGTGTGTGCGTGTGTGTGTGTGTGTGTGTGTGTGATGGTAGGGATGGTCTCATAGGGACTCCATGAAGGGCCACCTACCTGCTAAAGCTGACATCATATATTCTGGTGGGGATGTTGAGTGTGAACAGGAATAGTCCCCCCTTTCATGCACGTAGCATATTCACACTGTGTTTCAAAAACATGCGTTGTCTATCAATTGGCAAGTAGGACCAGCAGATTCCACTGAAAACATGGATTTGTTGACTCGGTCCGTTAACTTTGACAGCCTTGTGTTTAGCAGTATTATACACTATGGCATAGATGTTAGTTCATTTTAAGCGGTGCATGCATGAAACAAAATTGCGTTTTTTTTTTTCTTCATAAATTAAGCATCAGTTGCCCGCTCAAGCTCCTGTTCAGCAGCAGAGAGCAAAGCTCTGGGAAGACGTGCCCATCTGAAGCGATTTCAATCTCCAGCCCAGTGAGGCTGCGCTGGATTTGATCTGGCTTTCGCCAGCACGTCCACAGATGCCGTCTACTGGCGTCTACTCCTCCGCTGATCTTTGATCTCGGGTTTCAAAGAGGGCGCCCAGATGAAAACGGATCCCATCAGGCCACAGGGAATATTTAGAACATGCTTAGAGCGGACTTCAGTCCTAATGATATTGACTTACACCATGCTAGGTCTACACCCTACTGCGGTTTGTTCCTTGACTCTGTTTGATTACTCCCTTCATCCCTGCTCCTGTACTTGATCACTGCTCCGCTTATCAATTCCAATGGTTGTTTGGTTAATGAGATTTCCACAGTCCCAGTTAACAATCCCGATGACGGTCTTATCTCACAAAGCTGTGCACTCTTTGGGCGCATTGCCTGTTGGGGTTTTTCAACTCTAACATTTATCCTGCATTTAATGGGGTTTCCCATCAAAGTATCAGCATCCGTGACAGTTCAGTTTATATGGTGATTTATTTCTCTTTGCATGTCATCTGAAGACACAACATCCATCCCATCTGTGCTGGCTTACTCTTTTATTGCTGTGCTTGTTTAGTGGTAACGTCACTCGCCCAAAATCAACCAAGGGCTCCAGTTTAGAATCAGTCATTTGGTGCCACAGTCACTGTGCCCTGCTCAGGTATTTTACGCTAGACTGCTTTACTGCATCAACCACAGGGGGATGGTTATTGCTCGTTTTCCTATATTTTCTTTTCCTTTTGTTGCCCTGGATATTATTTCATTATTGTTTTTTGTTTTTTTACTGTTATGTTGACTCGCAATTTGTAAAAAGAAATGACAATCCCAAAGTCAAGAATAAACTAATGACCAAACACAAGCCTTTTTGTTCTCAAAAGAAGCCCACACAAACACACAGATATTTAAGTCAAGCGATAAAGTGATGTTACCCGAGCAAGGCCATCTAATAAAGGAGTGGCCAACATTCTCCCCTCCCCAACCCATCCTCCCTTAGAAAGAGAGACTGTGCAAGCTCTGCTTACACCCAATTTCCTTCCATCCAATCAGGCGATCCTTGAGAGCTGACGGACAGGCCGGGCTGCCTATGAGGAGCCTGCAGGATGGAAGGAGGAGGGAGAATATCGGCCACTCCGCCCCTCTTAAGCCCATCCCGTCTCTCGCTCACTCGCTGCACATCAAACGGGAGGTCAGTCAGCCCCAGGACTGCGATGAGGACTCTCCTCCCAACCTCGGCCACAACCACACCTCCAGACTGCCCGACCTCCTGCCCTTGCTCTCCAGAAACGGCTCTGCATGGGGCCCTAAGACTCAGTTCGGCGCCCTCCTCAAACTCAGGGCCAACGGAGGGGCCGGCGACCACATCAAAGACCTGCCCAGCCTTTTGGAGGCCGCTGGGCTCTTCACAAAGTCCCCTTCCTGTGGCAAGGGACTCCTTCAGGAGGGCGGCAGAGATCGGGGTCTCTCCCTGTCCCACTCCCCGCCCGTCGACCTCAAGATCCCCCAGGTGCGAGACCTCTCGTGGGGCTCCTTTGCCTCCGAGTCGCCCAACTACCCACACTGTGACCACAGCCTTGGAAAGAGGCTGCGCTCCATCCTCCCCAAGCACGGCCGCAGGGGCAGCAACGGAGGCCTGGACAGCCTGGGAGGAGAGAGGGAGTTCTGGGCGCTAGACACCGAGCGTCAGGCCTCCTCCGGAGGGGCCCCGTATCCCACCTCGGACCCGGAAGCCGACCTGGGCTCCAAACAGCCGAGGAAGAAGAGAGGGCGCTACCGCCAGTACAACACGGAGCTGCTGGAGGAGGCCATCGGCGTGGTGATGGGGGGGAAGATGAGCGTGTCCAAGGCCCAGACGGTGTATGGGATCCCTCACAGTACCCTGGAGTACAAGGTCAAGGAGCGCCTGGGCACCCTGAAACACCCCCCCAAGAAGAAACTGAAGCTGATGAGCCGCACGGAGGAGTCGGAGGGGATGGAGGCCCCAGAGAGCCAGGAGGGGGCCTTCCAGGAGGGGGCCTTCCAGGAGGGGGCCTTCCAGGAGGGGGCCTTCCAGGAGGGGGCCTTCCAGGAGGGGGCTTGTCAGGATTCTCAGCTGTCTGTATCTGAGGATGGGGAGCCTGTGTCCTCAGAGAACAAGAGGGAGCCTCTGAACATGGGCCTCTCGTCAGACGAGTGAAGTTACACGACAACAACACGATGAAACAATGCAGTACTCTTGATGATGATGATGATGATGATGATAACGTGACGTGGTTGTGTTTAAGCTGAGATGTGGGTAACTAGTTGCATTTGCCATACAGTGGGAGTAGAAGAGCCGTCTATACAGTACACATAACTAGTTTGTGTACGATGCTGATTTGTTCGAAAAGCACTTGTATCTACGTAGTCATGGATCACTTATTTGACCTATTAATCCCAGGTCGTTAATTAGAGTAAAGTCTACTGTAAGTAGCGGTTCTTGTCGGGGACACTCAATAGTCAGCACTCCTTTTTGCCCTAAAAAGAGTTTGAATGCACTCCTTAAAGAAATCGTCCCTTGTAATGAACAATCTTATGATGAAATTGACCACTATTAACTTGTGATGATATTGCTGTCGTGACTCGCCTGCTCACCCCTCTCCATTTCAACACTGCGCTCGTCCAGCCAATGCACATTTCCCTCTGAATCTGCATTCTATCGATCGAATTAGTGCACATGAATATGCTAAGCCCGTCTACATACCGTGCAATTCAAATTGGAGCAAAGCAAAATGCAACGTTTTTGGAAACGGCGCCCCGTACTGTCCTCGATCTGAGCCTCTTTCTCTTCATGCCTCCTGAACAGCCCTGTGAATAATCAGCTGATTCAGAAGTTCTCCTGAGCGTCACTGAACGGTCCAGAAGTGTGTCACTGCTTCTTCTGTGAGATGATGATGATGATGCAAACGCTTGGTTGATAGAGAACTCTTTTCCTGTCACTGTCTTGGCAAATGCGCTTTTGTGGACTGAAATTGACCAAACCGCTACAAGTACGTGTTGGACTTTTGAAAGGAGGTATGCAACTTCTTTCCTGTGAATATCTTGTTTATTTTATACCTTTTTGTTTGTCTATTGGGATAACAATAACGACAACTTTTCCTGTCCGGAATTTCATCTCCCTCTCTATTGAACAACTAAACCTCAGAGCTACTTTCCAAAAGCACGGCAGATTATGTAACACTCTGAAATGTACCGCTTTGCTGCGTAGTTTGACTAGCTCGACCCCCCCCCCCCCCCCGCCCCCCGCCCCCCCTGTTCACTTGTAGCCTTCATAACTCAGGATGGGCTGCAGAATTTGTCAGTTAACAAGTCCATGTTTCTATCAGAAATGTATGTAATTTACTATGTTAGATATCTTTACACACACAGACATACCTCATACCTAACATGTCCGTGCCTCTTGTTGTCTTCTGTGAAAGAGAGGAAAATATTTCATCCTCATAACTTTTTGAAGGGACTCAAACTTACATCGGCTGACAAATATGCACACCCTACTGTGTCAGGTGTTTCACAACTACCTTAACCAGTGTCAGTAGCGCTCTACTAGTGCCAGTTCAAAGCCTTGTGACATTTCAAATCTGTGTGGCTCTACAGTTGGCACAAACAAACACGTAGAGTCAGGTAGGATTACCTCTGGGATAACTTCTTAAAGACGAGAGACGGGAACATTTTCAATTGAAAACAATTTCCTTTTTTGATTAAGCATGATTTCAATATTTCATCATTGAAAGATGTCCTATTTTTTAAATGATTGTTTTTATTTTCATTTTCATCTCATATGTTGCTACAGTATATCAATGCAGTGAAACCATGACCGACAACGTTGTAAACCAGGTTTTTATCACCATGTGGCATATTTAGCACCACCTGTGTGTACATGCTACCAACACTATCAACAGTTATACCTCAGGACATTCCAGAATGTGGGATCATGATGCTTCAGTGATCCTTGTATCAGGTGACCATACAACTCAAAATGTATTTTTATTTTATTATTGTTCTTGCAGTACTTTTAAAACCAATAGTAATGTTCCAAACTCATTTCAAATGGGACCCAGGAAGTCCTTTTATTTGAGGGCTGAATCCTGACTTTGTTGGTGCCGATGGACTATGGTGGTACCTTGCATAGTATATGTTTTTAGTGTCACCATTTGCATCAAACCTATTGATAACCATGGATAAGGCTATTTTAGCACAAACCTTTTATCCAAAGCGACTTATTGTTAAAACTTGTTTGTGACCGTTTTGAAGGGACTTTGCAATTTTGAAAGTAGTCGTTTTGTGGATAACCTTCAGTTAACGCGCAAAAGATAACATGGACGAGAGGTTCTCTGGTTAAGACCAGCCACAGGCATGCTGTCAGGTGTATTGCATGGTTAGTAGAAGCATTTGTTTAACAAAAGTGTGACGAGTCAGTGAAATGTGCAAATTTATGTTGCAATATACTACAGTATAGGTTTTCTGAGATTCTTGGAAGTCCCGTTTCTTTTACTAGAAGAACGACTAATGCGTTTAAACTTAATATCAATATCAACCTTTTTTTTGGATGTTTAACGTTTCAGTTAACTTGCAGACCATGATCTAAAAGAGGTTCAATTCTCCTCAATGTAGCTACTCAGTAGATGGCAAGAACATTAATTGATATGTTGTGTGAGACAAATGTAAAAGATGGCATAGAGTGGGAATGAGTTCTGACAGTTTTGTCTGTGAAAAAATTCATTCATACGGTTTTTTCAGTGTCACCATGACAATCATGCTGCATAACATAGAATTGCCTTCCCATTCATAAACTAACATTGTTTAATCAAATTAGGTTCCGTCAACTCTATGCTTTAGAACCAAGAGCATCGTTTTTAATCAAAGGTGACCAAATGACACAGGGCTTCTTCTCCAGATTCTCAGCCTTTTTTTATTGGATTTGATTTTTGCCTGTTTCCGTCACACATACAGCAATTTCATGTCAATTCAACAAAGGAGACACTTTATCATGACAAAAAAAGACAAGAATGACCGTAGCAAATCTGATGGTTTACTACCTCAGCTCTTGAAAATGAAATTGTATTTAGTTGTTTAGGACCTACTTTGTTGTATGTAGCAGCTCTGTGTACTCATTGGCAAGCCAAGAGACATGACCAAAAGCTTTTTTGAAGTATGATTATGATGGCAAAAATGGCATATAGAATATGGTCTAAGATTTGTTTTCTTGCTGCTAAACGCTTACTACCATAGCAAGGCCATATTATATGGAAATAATTTAGTTTATAGCCAATATTGTTGTCTAAGCTAAGACTGCAAGAGAGACTACTGAAAATGAAACACTGGAATTTTTTGAAACAGTATGTGAATATGTCTAAAAGTTTCATGCACGCTTGATGCTTACATTTTTAAAGATATGGAGTTCATGTTTTACATGTTTTGTCGTGTTGCAGGCCTTTTGGTTGTCGTTGCAGTAAGTTAATTGAGTGTGTTGGAAAATAGTTTTTGATTTGTTTAAAACCCCTCATGGAATTTCTTCTGTCAAGCATTTCAAAATGGCAAAGCTTTTAAAGTTCATAATCTTTATTGACCATAGGGACTGTATTTAAGGACACATTTCTTCTGTCACATAAGCAGCCCTGAATGTACATAGCTTATACACCAATTCCACAAAATCTATACAAATACTACAGATGTTAATATATACCACACATATATACAAATAATTATATTGCTAATTCTACGTAGTAGAATCACATCAGAATAGCCGCAGGAGATGCTTTATTAATTTAACTTGTAAAGTCTTACTGACGAGTCTTTACTTCACTAAATCATTTTCTCTTTGTTTTGATGATATTTATTTATGGTTCAATGGGCCGCTGTCTTCAGAAAGGACTGTGAATATTGACAGTGTGTGTTCTGTAAATGTGCAGCATCCTCGTGTGGTGCGCTGGAGGGACTGTTAAAGTAATGCAGACAATATGGTTCATGCTTAAAGGCACCATGTTTAAACTACTGAGAGTGCACTTCTCTTAGCGGAGAAAAGAAAAAATAAACTTAAGTGCTTACCTTTAGAAGCAAAACTATTTTCTTTTTTTTTTCATATTTACAACATGTATACATGAATGAAATGTTGGTGTATTTTGCATGAGGATTGAAGGCAACACTTGTCTTGTTTTTGGACAACTTGAAATGTGAGGTGAAATTGATTAAGCCTTTTAACTGAAGGGTTTATGGCAAAGTGTATGCAAATGTATATTTACGTCACCTAGACTGAGGCTTGACATTCTCAGTCATTGAGCCGTAGCCTTCACTATGACTCCATAAACATGTATGATTGACACTCAGAATTCTTAATATATTTGTAATTGCCCATCCCCCAGTCCTCTTCACCCACCCAATGTATAATTAGGTCAACGTTTGGTGTACCTTGGCAGGGATGTAATGGTGGGATAAGAGATGTACAAGCTGTTGCCCGGTCTGGCACATGTCTAAAGTGGGCTGAAGTCATTGAATTGGGCACATTGGGTCTGGAATGCAGTTTTGGACAATAGTTTACTTACAGGTTGCAGTAATTACCATGTAAATACATGGCAATACCTATTGTAAAACATACATACAGGTAAACAATGGTATGCTTAAGTGTCATTACAAAAGTGTATCGTATGGAGGAGGGGGAGTAAGGGAAGGTGTAAGGGTAAGAATGGAAGGGGTAAATGGATGTTGTAATGGAGCAGTTGAACATTGTGTTAACAAAACAAGATCAATTTTAACACCATACCCCTGAAAAGCCTAACCTCCCTCATACCAAGTTGCTCATGTCTAGTAGCTTTTACTGCTAAACCAATATGAAGTTTGACTACATAAGAGTTTACCTTCAATGTCGTCACTACAGTTATTTCTATGTAGTTACATGGTAGTTCATTTAACCCTCATTTAAATTGTTGCCCCTTTTTGGAATATGAAAAGCCACTACAACCCAGATGGGTTTCACCCATGTGTAGTCTGTGTCTGTGAACTGTGTCCTTTTTGTTGTCCTGTTATCTTTCCTGCTCTTGTTTATGCTGGTCGGTCCTATTGATCCCCCATCCCACCCCATTGTAAAAAAAATATATAACACTTAAGTGTCATTTATCTTGTACATATTCAGATTATTGTGATCAGATCACAATGTTAAAAGTGAAATGGAGAGTGAAAATACCCTCAGGGACTAAACTAATGCCACTCCCTCTTCTTCAGGTACTATCTCTAGACTCAAACTGTCAAAAAGTCAACCAGGGATGTCAATTTACAAAACAATGACAAAGCGGGTCGAAAACGTAGTCGAAGTAAAAATACTTTACTTCGGTCTTTTTTTGTTTTGTTTTGGAGTTCTTGTTGCTCCATTTTAGAACTACTGTATCTCTCAATTCACAAAATACATTCTTATGTTTTGGCTGGTCACACAAGCCGTCTTTTGATTGTGTGGTATGAGCCAAAAGATAGCTGATGTAATGCAAAACCAAGAGTTTATTTCTTTGTCCTTTTAAACACAATGAATGTCAATGTTAACTCAGTGCAGGAAAGATGCAAGCCAGAAGGGGGTTTCTAGCTGCGTCTGTATTGAATTCTCTCTCCAGCTCACAGTGCCTCAAACACCATAAATATCACATACTGTTGATAGTTAACTCATTATAGTTGTTAGTGTAGCCTATTTCATGTCAGCCTATTCTGAGCTTCACTTTAATGTCAAATGTAAAATCTGTTATAGAAGCTGATTACAGTTGGTTTTGCTTTTAGTCCAAATGCCCTCTCTCATTGCTATCTCACTGTCAAATCAAACATCCATGCACACACACTCTTAAACACTCCAATATGCTCACACACAGTCACTTTTAAATATGTTTAGCCCTTTATTTCACACATTTACACACACACACACCCTAACCCCTGTCTCTGGCATGGGTGTGTTTTAGCAATGTTTGCATACCCCAGTGATTAAGTTCCCTAGCAGGATACCTCAGCTGCATGAGCAAGGCCAAAAACAACATATACATTTTTCCACTGTGTAGATTTTGTTGAAGATGCTCAGTCTGGCACACACCAAAACCTCAACAGAACTTTATTTTAGTTCTCACCATGTTATGGTATGACAAGATGCATTATTTTTACTGTAATTTATTTATGGATTGTTTTTTTGTACTATCTTATTATTCAGACTTGGTTGTAGTTAAAGTCCTATGTAGTTGAGCACTTAATCATTACTAATTACCATGTTTATTTGATTGCACTAGTATGTTTTCCTTTATTTAAGGCTATTTTGATTTGACAAGTTGACAAATAGATATGTGCCCCCAAATATATGTAATCTTTGAACTGAAGTGATTAATATGAACTTAATTTTATGTATGTTGCATTGAACGTGGGGCACCATTGATTAATTGTGTTTGTGCATGTGTAAGAATTTACTTGATGTGTTCTGTAAGGAAAAATTGCCATTTTGAAAAAGATCAGCTGTAACATTGTAATTGGTCATTGGATGATAGAACCACTTTTCAAAATCACTTATTCTTCTAATAAATCTATTGTGAAAATAAATGGAGGCACTGGTCATCTTTTCTTGCATGGATCAATATATATTTATTAAACAATGTATTGTTACAATGGGTTGAAAATTCCAAGTGTGATCACTTAATATTTTTGACTTGGGTTATTGGGATTTAATTCCAGCTTGAAAATGTTCAAGGATTTATTTTGTGTCATTTGAATAAAGTTTGTCCTATTCATAGAACATGTGGTATCATGTGGTAATGTGAAAAATGCTGACATTGAAATGAAAAATCAATAGGCTTGGTTTAGGATTTATAGAAGCGGAAATGGCCAAAGTCATACATTCATCATGTTGTTGCCTCTGTTATCATGTGAGTTAAATCAAGAAGATGGTTTTAATCATTGACTTGTGTTTGTTGTCTTTCAGTGAGTCTGCAGAGTTGCTTACTGCCAAAGCCCAGGATCTGCAGTCAACCTCCACCCTGGAGCAGTTCATGGCCAAGCTGTGTCCACACCACCAGAAACAGATAGTGGATGCCCTGGGCTTCCTCCAGACTGAAGTCAAAGCAGTCAAGGCTTCTTCCTGCACTTCACAAGCCTCAAACCCTAACCCTGCCTTGGTGGACATAAGCTCCACTTCTGTCTGCCCAGAATCCTGCCTGGACACCCCAGCGAAGACGTGCATAGAGCCCCCACTCCCATTCACGTCCACTCCTAAGGGACAGTTGGAGGTCCAGGAGACGGCCAGTGTCAACATCGGCAGCTCCGTGAGCCCCGAGAAAATCCCTGAGACTAATGTCTCTCTGCAGACACCAGAAATCGGGGGTCCGGCTTTAGACCTCCGGAAAACCGTTTCAGAAGGCATCATGGCTCTGGCGGTTCCCATCAGAAGTCCCGTACAGCGGGATATCACACGCCCTAGTGACCATGTTCCTCTTAAAATTAAAATAATGAAGTCTGGCAGCCTTGGGGATGGTAAGAAACTGTCATGTGTACTCACCACCTCTGTAGTGCCTCCTGCTGGAAAACTAGAGGAACGACAGGTCAATACCGACCCCTCAAAGAGGGCTGAGAGCCACAGTGCTAGACTCAGCTCCCAAGTGAAAAGACGTCATCGTTCTGATCACTCAAATCAGGCCAGACAGAGGGGAGCGATTGGACACACAAAGGGCACACCGCCCAAGCCCTGCACAGAGAAGAGGACACCGGACGCAATATCCCACATGTCACCTCGAACTGCCAGGAAGACAATAAGAGGACCCTCATGCTATCGTGCGCGGGATTCGTCGGTGTTCATCGCCGACCCTGACCTCGGCCACTGTGACCTCGTCTACATCGACAAGCCAATCACAGAGTCGCTGAGGAGACAGCGGCACCGCATGCTCCCGCGCCGCAACGCCCGTAAGAGCACCAGAGGCCACCTCTACGTCGAGGAAATGTGGGAGCTGAAAACCGTCCGAACGCTGGCCAGCAGGTCTAGACGCAACGACAACCTGGGGAACTATCCAATCGCCCCAATGCCAGACCTCATTAGTCTAGTTACTGTCACTCCTAAACAGGCCCTGGCCAAGCCTGACGGCATTCCTCTTGTAGATATTCCCATTGCTGAAGGCTGTAGGGAGACGGCTAGTCAGAAGACGCCCTCCGAGCAACTGACTGAGATGGACATCCCTGCCATAGCCGACGGGGCGGGGGAAGCGGCCGCCAGCGAAGCCAACCCGGTAGTTGAGAACAGTGAGTCAGACCAGAGCCAGTGCAAAGATTTCGCTACCCCTCCCCCTGTCCCTTCTCAAACCCAGCGGAACGAAATTGAACAGGTTGCGGTGACAGATTCGGAGCAAGCGAGGGAGAGCGTTGTGTCAGAGGAGAGAGTATCTCAGACTGTAGTCGAACCAGCGGAGCAAGATGTAAGTGGTGTGGAAGTATTAAACGAATGTGTAGCTGAAGTGATGGAGACAGAGGTAGGGGCAAACCCAACGGGAAGTCATACTACAGAGGAGACCCTGTGTGTTTCAGAGGAGGTCCAGAATGGGGACCTTGAACCCCAGCAGGAAGCTGAGCTACCAAACCCTGTCGTGGAGCGTGCCCAAGACGAAAAGCAGGAAGAGAAGGAGCAGGCACAGGCTGAGAAGGCCAAGACCCCGGAGCACCCGGATTCCTCTGAAAGAAAAGACCAGAGTGGCAATGAAACTCAGACAGTGCAGGAATTGAAAGAGGTTGAGGAAGTGGATATAGCTGAACCTGCTGCTGAGTTTGCAGCTGCAGATATGACCACCATAAAAGAAGAGCACACGATTGATCCTTTGGTTCATTTCTCCCCTGAGAAGTCTCTGGAGGCTCTACTGAAAGAGCTACCTCCATGGCGTAGGAAGCGTCATGAAAAGATGCAGCCCAAACCAGTTATATTTAGTGAAACTGAGAAGATAATTGTAGGGTATGTTAATGGGAGGCCTATCAAAGCCTCTGACAGATGCTTGCGTAGAAGGTCTGAGAAAAGTTCTCCAAAACCTGTTAAGAGCCATTCCAAAGGCAATCATGGCGTTTCTGAATCTTCATCTGCTCCTGGCTCATCAGTTGACTCAGTTAAAAGTCCTTCGTTGAAACGACCAGCAAAGGCACATATGAAGTTTTCTGTCCAACCTATCGAGACCAAACCCGAGACTCCATCTGTCGCCGTTTCTCCAGTTGAGAGCGTCCAAAGTCCTGCTCCAAAACATCCCACGAGAAGCTGTATCAACGTGAGGCGAAACATTATGGGGTCAAAGAGCCTTGCTGTAGCAAGTCAGAGTGCTCCTGATCCTCTACCAAACCTAGTTCCTAAAAACACACCAGCCCCAGAAACCGAGACTCTGCCAGCACCAGTGTCTGCCCCTCCTTCTGCCCCGGCCCTAGTCCCTGACTGTCTGCCCGTCCCTGTCCTAGTGTCTGAATCTCCACCTGCCCCTCCCGTCACCCCAGTCCCTGAACAGACAGTGGATTCCCCTAAAACCCAGGAGTTTAAACGACCGCTCAGATCAGCCAAATCAAAGAAAGCCGGGGCAGCAGTCTCTCCTCCCCAGTCAATTGCCATGACGCCCTCGGTCTCTGAAGGATCCTCCACATCCCTCCCTCCCACTTCTACTGAGCCTATGCCCCTTCTCCCCACCGACCCATCTCCCCTCCCCATCTCCGCCCCTCCACTTCCTCTGTCTTCGACTTCCACCTCTATCGAACCCTCAGAGTCCCAACAGACACCAGCACCACAGGCTATCAGTGAGCAGAGTGTGGATGCAGTCGAGACAGTTCCAGACGCCAAGCCCAGTGGGAAGCAGAGCGACATGGGGGGAGACTGCAGGGTGCCGGCCAGACAGAAGCTTAGGTCTTCAGGGATTGTAAAGGAGTTTGAGGAGGCCGAGACGCCGAAAGCTACCAGTGAGGTTCCCTCCCTTCCAGAGGGCCCAGGGGCAATGAGTAGTGAGGCAACCACCCAGAGTAGCCCACTTAGAGGCAAGCGGACTCCCGTGAGGGACAGAGAAGCCAGCAAACTGCTGAAGGCAGCAGATGCAACGCCTTTGCAAGATGACAGAATTCTAGCAGCAGATTCCCGTATATCCCTCAATACAGAAAAACCGGGGAGGATGCCGCTCAGGAGTGAAAGCAGTAAAGCTGAAGGAGCCACTAGCCATTCAATTACCCCTGTGACTCCTCCTATCCCTTCGTCACCTCCTGAAAACAGGAAGTCAGCTCTCCGGTCCCAAAGGTTGGCCTCACCCTCTTCCTCCACTGCTCCAATCACACCAGAGAAGCCCCGAGAAGTGTTGTCTCCTTTCAGGGTAAAACCAGAAAAGATCACAAAGCTTCCACCCAAGTCTTCTCCAGTGTCTTCTCAGCTGCCCAGTTCTCTACCCTCCTGCTCTGGCCTTCCTTTATTCCCTCCCAGACTGGAGCCCCCAGCACCCACTCCCCCCAAATTCCTGGAGGCCCTGAACAGTGAGGAACACCAACACATGATCAGTAACCTGAACACCAAATTTGATAAGATGCAAAAAGGCTGGTTCCAGATGGACAAAGAGGGTCAGCCGGCTCCTAAGCACAAGAACAAGGCTGACAGACAGGCGGCAATCTGGAAGAGCAAGCGCAGGGTTCGAAAGCCTAGGTCTTCGGAACACCAGAGGTTCTCTCCTGTCCAGATGCTCTTCATGAAGAACTTTGACCTCAGCAGTATCTGCCGATGGTTCCTAGAGTCAACAGAGACAAAGTCCTTAGTCATTGTTAAGAAGGTGAACACTCGTCTTCCCTCTGAGACGCAGCTGTGCTTCCACAGCTCTTCCTGCCTCCCAGGGACCTCCCAGGGGGTGTTCCCAAGCCTGCAGGCCGAACGCCTGAAGAAACATCTGAAGAAGTTTGCTATTGCTTCCCCTGTGAAGAGCACTCCCAAGAGCCAGAAACTCATTGCTAAAGCCCTGGAGCAGGAGGTCCCTATATCCAAAGGGAAGGAGAAAAAAGAGCTAACCACAGCCACTCGGATCTCAACAAAGCCCTACGCGTCCTCAGCCGAGATCCAGGCCCAGGCAAGTGAGGCTCAGAAGGCCTCTGTTAAGGCTAAGATTCCAGCGAGCGCAAGGATCCTGAGGAAGTACAACTACATCCGGGAGAAGATGCAGGTCCAGCAGACCTCCAAAAAGGTGAAAGATACACCAAGGGAAAGCCTCAAGGCTGCCAACGTGAAAACCTCCAACTCTAAACCGAAACTAGCAACTGTGAAGGGAGCTAAACCCTGCCGGACAGATAATAAAAAAATTAAGGAGCCTGTCTTAGCAAAATCAGTTAGAGGGAGACCCACTCTTGATCAAAAGCCTGCAGGAAAGGAAAGTGTGGTCAAGACAACCAGCAGTAGGACTGTAAGAGAGCCTATGAAGAGGGATAGTGAATCATCACAGAAATTGCCTCAAAAGTCCCCCAAAACACCAAAGTCCTCAGCCCTTGCTGCTGTGGCTAAAACAGATTCCCATAAAAAGCAGGTTGAAGAAGAGAAACCAGGCGCGGATCGTTCTCCGCTGGTCAAACCAGGTGCTGGTGCGAAAGAGAAGCAGACAAAGAAAGCGTCTCAAAGTAGAGTCACTGAGAGTAGAGCCACTGTAGGCGAAGGTGCCGAGGGGCCGCCGGACACTCCGCTTCCGGATGTGGATGCCACGACTACGCCGGTCTCCTCGGACCAGGTACTGACCAGGTCTCAGAGGAAGATGGAGGTCATGCCTACTCGGAGCGCAAGCCCCAAATCTGCTACCAAGAAAGCCCAGGAGCCGACAAGTGGGACTCCCAAGTCTGCCACCAAGAGAGCAGAGGGCTCCGCTCATACACAGAAGGGGAATCCGAAGTCTGGCGCGAAGAGAAGCCAGGAGGCCTCACAGACTCATGCCAAGCGCACCAGGATGTCTCTGACTAAGTAGAACCTGACTGCAGACAGACTGCCGTTGTCAAGAGGGATTGGTCTTTCGTTTTTTTTTGTTGCCCCCTACAAAAATTATTTGTGCGTTTTCCTTTTCTGTTTGTAAATTATCTTGGTGAAAAGATTAGGAGGAAAAGCAGTTTTTTGTTATTTCGTGGGATAGTTGAATGCTTTTGTTACATTTCTGAGGCAAAATGCAAATGGTGACGGGGATATATTTAATGTAGATTTCGAAAGTGTGTGTGTGTTTGTGTTGTGAGGGTTGTATGTGATTCCATGAGGTGACCTGCAGGAAAGTAGTGTTCTCTGGGAGTTTGTCACAGACCGATGAGATATCGTACATATTGCTTTGTTTCTCTAACCTTCAATGCCAGATTTGTCATCAAGCATGAGAATACAGTGTTTGCCCTATTGTTCAGGAACATGGCCTGTCATTGTTAAACATTTGACATACACTTTCCTCTTGGTGATCAACCCGTCTCCTCTTGTCATTACATCATGGATGCCTCCAGTGTGTATTGCAGTCAGTGTGTGTGCAAGAGTGTGACTTGTGATCAGGTGCCTTATTTATCAAGTGTGAAGTAATAGGAGTGTGTGTTAACGTAGGTGGAGTCTCAGTTCTCTAGCTACTGCACATGTTTGAGTACTGTGGAAGGAGAGTGGCAGTGAGTTTCCATGCACAACCCTTCCCTCTGTGAATTGCAGTCCCTCCCCTTCTTTATTTGCCTCCTCTCCTCTCGCCCCACTGCACCCACAGCCTTGATTACCAACATGTCCAATCCGAAGCAATCCTCATATGTTCATCTCTGTTTTCATCGTCGATTCTGTGGACTGTTGTCCGAACATTAGCATTATAACTATTGATATTGTCATTGTTTTACTTTCAACGACACCCGTAAGCTCCATGTTTGTGTCATGACATGTCAACAAAGGGGTTGTTGTTTTATTTTCCCCCTCTTGTTTGAAACATGTAGTAGACAGTGGCCGGTTGGCGGCAGCGTCCGAGCCTCCTGTACACGTGTCCGTCTCCTCCATACCTTGTTTTAGCTTCATGGCGAACAGTCGTGCAGCGTGCACGCTTCAGCCGCCTCGTTAATGTGAATATGCTAACGTCCCTGCAGTCTGTCTCACCCAATCAGCAGCCCACTCTCCATACAACAAGCACCTCAACTGATAGAATCTCAGAAACAAAGGTTGTGTACTTTCAGAACAACAAACACTGGTTTGTATACCCGCCTCTCCTTGTAACTATGCATGCACGTACCTGTGCCTCCCTGAGTAATGGGCGGCTGGATAAGCATTCAGCACTGATCAATAAGGAGTGATTACGGATAATGCGTAGTTAATCAGTGATTGGTGATTTGTGTTTGTTTGAAAGGATTGGACACCAGGCAAGACAGAATGTACCGATGTTAAAGGCGATGTATTTCTTTGGATGGAAGTCAGTATGTATAAAGATAGATATGTTTAAGAACTGCGCCTGGTCATGTTCAGTGATGGCGATGTTAAAGGAAGAAGTCATTGCTGTTCCGTTCTCTGGTTCTGTGCAAAATGTCATGGTTTTCAGCGTCAGAGGGACCTCTAGTGGCCGTATGGATGAACCCTTTTCTTTTCTTTTTTAAGTCTTTGTAAATGATGCCTGCCTGTAGCCTACCTGTCTACAATTAAATTTTACAGTTTATCTTGATTTGATTTCTGGAATATGTTTTCTTGGTGTGAAGCTTCCATAATTCAGCAATAGTAACATCTGTTTTTCAAAAGATGCGAGAGAAAAAAAGTTTTAGCAGTGTTATTTTTATGAAGGTTATTTTACGTTACAAAAGTAATCCTTTGTAAATGCTAAACCGTATCATTCATGTTTTTATCGTTATTTAAGATCCCCTTAATGGCAAATGAATTTAATAGACCTAAATTAAGCAAACCACCAAATATCCAACTTGAACTTGTTTTATTCAATGCCGTTGATATTTATAGTTTTTTGTTTTTGTATATTGGAAAAGAAATAACAAGGATTTACATATGTTAATCCCAAGAATGATACATCTTTAATGTTAGTGACTGTATTTTTGCTGGAGTTCTTATAAAGATGTTTGAATTTTAAGTTTTGTCTGTATTTTTTTCCTCTATTTAAACACTGGTGTAAGTTAAAGTATACTTCCACTCGCACTCTCACCAACACACACTGCCCAGTCAAAACAGCTAGGAGACAGAGGAGCCACACTGTTAAAATCACACACATTAAAGTTTATTGAATGAAAAGTGGAGTTTTGGTAAACATTTTGTCGGTGGCACTACATACATTCAGCTTCTCTGGGAGACTCAGGTTCTATCCTGCAATTTAACCCTGCCACATACAACAACACAATTGTGGAAACCCCAGAGATTCTCTGTGTTTCTCAAACCTTTTAATGCACCAGTTTAATACGTCAGTGACATTTTGCATCATTTTTTTTTTATATTCTGCGCACAGTTCCTTTTGGATGTTAGTGAGACTGTGGTCATGTGACACAGGAGTTCCGGGCTACATCACAACCAGGAAATGGAAGCCACCTGTTTCAGGTCACATCAGTGCAGGATGAAGGGAAGGACACATGGGACAGGGAGTCATGTGACATTTTTGATACACGCCCATATGGATAAAAGAGCCTTAATGAACCCATTAGATGACAGGTCATCAGTATCAGTACACAGAACAGAACTCGTAACTCTCCGAATGTATTGAACACCATTGGATCACATGACGTAGTATGGAACACGAGAGACAAGGGAGATCACTGCTGTAGGAGAGGCATGGCATTACTGCGCCTTGGGACAGATCTGAGGTCAGTCGTCATCCTTCTTAAACCCTAATGGGAAAGTATGGGGGGGGGACTCTGGACTGACCCTAGAGCAGTTACCCAAGCATGCAGGAAGAACCATACCACAGCTTAAAATACAGGCCTCGCACTGTAGAAAACAAGCAACAAGGATTGTGGCATCTTTATACTAAATAACAGCTATATAAGTTACCACTTCATGAATAAGCGCAGAGCATATTTATCTATACACATTTATACATTCAGGTTATTTACTTTAATTCTCTGTTTATGGCACCTGTACAGCTCTTGAGCGTAGTGTTTACCCAGTCAGAAAGTTGAAGGGAGCAACAGATGACTGGCTGTTTTGGGCAGATCTGATTGGTGGACCTCTGTTTTGGGCAGATCTGATTGGTGGACCTCTGTTTTGTAAAACTATAGGCTTGTCTCGCAGTTTATCTTCCTCATATATTTTATGCCTCTAGTGTGTTTTCAAATGAGCATGACTGTTTTTTGGTGGAGGTGTCCTGAAAGCAATATAATTCTCAAAATATAGCAAATGTATAGTTTTTGTTTTTAATAGAATTACATAAGCACTACTAGCACTAGCATCATTTGAACAGAAACCCCCCAAATTTGGTGTGAGTATATCTATATTTCGGCCATGTGGTTCTTGACGGGGGTGTGGGGGGAGATTTCTGTTTCAAGAAATCAGTCCCTCCCGCTCGTCTTAATACTAGCCCCATGCTCAGTGGCTCTTGCACCCACATAGGAATGTGTCTGAGCAGGTCAGAAACGAACACTGACGGAACTGGTTAAGCGATGTCACAAATACCTTACAGCTTTTTTTGTTTACTATTTTTATTTTATTTTCGTTTTTTTTTTTTTATGTTTCTTTTTGTATCATTTACTAAAATCAGCGACAAGTATGTATTTTAATTACTACAGAAAAAGCCTTAAGATAAAATAAATAAAATCGTAAAAACGGAAAAGCACACAGACTCAAATGAATTAGATGTAATATTCACATGGAAGACAACATATACAATATTAAACATTTTTCTAGATCAATACTGCCTCCTATACAACAAAGGCCAACATTTTGATATCTTGTTTTGGCCAATTACAAACTAGTTTGGTTGAGTGAAATACAGTAAAGTAATAGAGACAGCTAAAGAACTGATCAAATGCCATTTTGACTGTTCCATTGCTTCCAGAAAACACAGATTACTCTTTAACATATAAAAATACTATACCAAAATGAAATACAAATATATATATTAGAATCTGTTAGGCATTTCTGTATAAAGAGAGGGCTAAAGGAGTTACAGATTACAAACCAAATAATAACAAAAATAAAATCATAATGCAAAAACATTTGAAACTAGACAAAAACAAAACAAAAAAATAAAAACAATTCTGCACATTTTTGTTTTGTAATAAACATGATGATAATAATGATAAAAAGCTCTACATATTCATCAGCAAACTGTTCTCCACACATGCAATAGTTTGCTCAAGTTTTAATACTGCAGGCATCGAGGGGGAGGGGCCTAAATGCCCCTCTCTACAAGGAGGAGGGGCTATGCAAATCATCCTAACCCTGAGGCAATGCATGCTGGGATTGTTTACCACTGGGCACTGCCCGCTTCAGATGGGGGTGTTACTGGGAATGATGGGCGTGACCTCACAAAGCTTCCCCGACAACCGTAGAAAGCGCCTATCCTAGCAACTGCCAAATGGTACTACCAGGTGTTTGAGTTGGCATCCTGTGTAAGGTGACCATGTACGGATGAAGGGCGGATGACTATTCATCTATGTTGCTAGTTGATGCAGTGTGTATAAGGTCATCAGTCCTCAGCAGGGCACTGCAACACCAGGTCACATTATCACTGACCCCTGACCTCTCTCTGCTCTCATATGTGCCAATCATGACCATCCCGTGGTTACATCAGACAAGTGTGTGTATGTGTGTGTATGTAGCAGATAAGTATGTGTAAGTATTTATTTAGAAAGCGTAGAGTTCACCACAACTATAAAACAACCCAGGTCAATTTAGCCAATTTAGCCAAGTCTGGTTCAGCCCAGCAAAACACACTTTTGCCTAACCTGGCCTGCTTCCGTTTGGCCAAAGGGACCCCAGCCAAGCTCAGCTTTACCCAGCAGATAACCACCAATCGTAGCCCAGCCTAGCTCCTTCCCAGCTCAACTCATCTACCTAGCCTGACCCTGCCATCCAGCCCAACCGTCCTCTCCTCCAATCTCCCATCTCTCCTCGTCATGCCTCTCTCCACCGTCAGACCTCACCAGACTGGACGCCACCATCTTTCCGACGGGCCACAGGAAGTGGAGATGTGAGATGGAGATGTGGTTAGATGGAGCACAGGTACAGAACACACCATGCGGGCAGGGTGGGAGGGGGTCATCCTTCTGAACGCAACCCTGGGAAAGATCTGGACCCCTTTGGAGCAAAGTTGCCGATACAACGTTGCTGCGGTTGCTGTTGTTGTCAACTCTCCCATGTTGTTGTTGTTACTGATGTCGTTGTTGTTTATCTCTGCGTTACTGTACGTCACACACCCATGGACGCATGTGGTGATAGGGAGGAAAGGTCCTATTTTACAAACATTGTTGTCCATAATATATAGAGGTTTTATATATATTTCTTTTAAACTCTCTTCTCTCTCTCTTCCTCTTTATCGTTCTTTCCTCCGGTTCACTCTCTCTCTTTCTCTCTCTCTCGTTCCTTCTCCAGCTTCAGTGGCAGCAGCAGGTTTGCGTGAGGCGCGCTACATGCAGCCTGCGCAGCCACACTTGACGGTCTTCTCCACCTCCTCGCTGAACGAGGTGCCGTCGCTGCACTCAAACGTGTATTTCCGGCGCTTCATGCGCTGGCTGGCGCAGCAGGTGCCCGTGTCGCAGGTGCCGGAACATTCCACCCAGGAGACCATGCGGGTGGTCTGGCAGATGGCGTAGCCCCGCTGGACCTGGTAGAAATCTCGCACGGGCTCTCCCCGACACTCAGACTCTGGACAGGGGAGGAGGAGGGAAGGACACAAGGCTGTGAGATGGGTACTGTATGGGTACTGTATGGAGGTTTAACATCCAGGACGCAGACAGTAGGGGGGGACCACAGACACTATGCTGACACACTGGTCAAATCTTCTGCTTTTGGCGTCGGTGCGTTTGATTGGGCGACACCTCCGACTTCTAAACAACGGGAGGAGGGGGGGGGGGGGTCAATGGCCCAATGCTGAGACACTTGATATTGTTTACATTCATTTCAAACGGGGCCTTCTCTGTCTCTGGCCCACACTCCAGTCCAGTTGGGGGCGATGACGCACCATCAAAGACTGCCGCCAACCGCCATTAAAACCCACAGAGGAAGAAGGAGAAGGACAGCAAGAGTAACCGGCCCAGCGGTCGTACCGGCGTCGCAGAGCTCCCCGGCGTAGCCGCTCTCGCAGTGGCAGTACGCGTCGCCCGACTCGGAGATCTGACAGCGTCCGTGTTTGCAGGAGAGGCGGCGGCAGGGGTTGAACAGCTCCCCCTGCTGGTTGCACAGGGCGCCGCGGTAACCGTCCTGGCACTCGCACCTGTAGGACTGGCTGTCCAGAGGGACGCACTTCCCATGGGCACACCTGGGGGGAGAGCACAGCTCAGTCAGGCCAGCAGACAGACAGTTCACCAAGTAGTCAGTCTGCCAGTCGAGCATCAGTCTCTCATTTGGATATTCACAGTCAGCTAGCCAGTTTGTTAGCCAGACAGACAGTCAGCCAGTTGGTCAGTCAGTCTGCCAGTCGATTGTCAGCCAGTCTTTTGGACCACAAAATCACCCATCCACGTTAACCAGAGAGTTAGTTGGTTAGCCAGCCAGCCAATCAGTCAGTCAGTCAGTCAGTCAGTCAGTCAACTCACCAAACCAAACATGACAGGTATTAAAAAAACAAAACAGAAAAAACTAACTGCGACAACTTACTTGCTGCCTTGGCAGGGGCTTGCAGGCTGGCTGGCAGGCTGGTCGCAGTGCGGTCCGCTCCAGCCGGACTGGCAGTGGCAGATGGGTCCCTGTGCACCGTCTGGTTGGCAGATGCCATGCAGGCAGTAGATCTTACGGCACGGCTCACAGCCCGGCACCACGCCCGGCTTCATCTGGGTCTTGGTGAAGTCCTGCAGCTCGTTGTTGATGTACAGGTTCTGGATGCAGCCGTGGAAACTGGAGCCATTCTGGATCTGCCACATGCGGAAGGCGGCCGAGTGGACATCCACCGGCATACCTGCGAGGTGGGGAGGGAGGGAGGGAGGGAGAGAGAGAGAGAGAGAGAGAGAGAGAGAGAGAGAGAGAGAGGGAGAGGGAGAGGGAGAGGGAGAGAGAGAGAGAGAGAGAGAGAGAGAGAGAGAGAGAGGGAGGGAGGGAGGGAGGGAGGGAGGGAGGGAGGGAGGGAGGGAGGGAGAGAGAGAGGGGGAGGGAGGGAGGTGAGGAGGGAGGGAGGGAGGGAGGGAGGGAGGGAGGGAGGGAGGGAGGGAGGGAGGGAGAGAGAGAGAGAGAGAGAGAGAGAGAGAGAGAGAGAGAGAGAGAGAGAGAGAGAGAGAGAGAGAGAGAGAGAGAGAGAGAGAGAGAGAGAGAGAGAGAGAGAGAGAGAGAGAGAGAGAGGGAGGGAGGGAGGGAGGGAGGGAGGGAGGGAGGGAGAGAGGGAGGTGAGGAGGGAGGGAGGGAGGGAGGGAGGGAGGGAGGGAGGGAGGGAGGGAGGGAGGGAGGGAGGGAGAGAGGGGGAGGGAGGGAGGTGAGGAGGGAGGGAGGGAGGGAGGGAGGGAGGGAGGGAGGGAGGGAGGGAGGGAGGGAGGGAGGGAGGGAGGGAGGGAGGGAGGGAGGGAGGGAGGGAGGGAGAGAGAGAGAGAGAGAGAGAGAGAGGGAGAGAGAGAGAGAGAGAGGGAGGGAGGGAGGGAGGGGAGGTGTTGGTTAGAGGTGCGGGGGATGACGTCCAGGGGCACAGACAGACAGCTAACATAGGTCTGGGATGGCTGGGATGAAGGAGGAAGACGAGGATGCTTCAAAGAGACATGGAGGATGCTGTTGACAGACCCGGTTGAGGAAAGACAAGCAGCTTCAGAGTCTTTGAACGCGTCAGTGGCAGAGGGACACAGGTACATCTCACAAACACACTACCACACAAGCACCTGCCAACGCCAAGCCAATCCTGATATCAGAAAAAAACACTATTTCAAGTGAGTCAAGTTACTCCAGTGATAGTTTTTGCATTTCTCAAGAGAGAGTTGCCATAAAAAGTGTTTAATGTCAGGAATGGCCTCGCTTATTGACAGAGCTGTACTACGGGTGAAACAATAATACAACACAGTTGCTTAACTTTGAATTATGGCGCATGCTAACACCATGCCACAGAACTGGAGTGAGACTGTGTCTGATAGAATGAAGAAGTCTTAGCAATCTGGTGTCTTTGATGTTGTGTGATACAATGTTCTGCGGTGTACGTGTGCTTGTGTTTGCGTGCTTTCTTGTGTAATCATGTTTGTGTGTGTTTCAAAGTGTGTTCCTCTGCATGTGGGCTCTACCAGACACAGTTGGGAGGTGTTTGTGGATGTTTGGATGCCGAGAGGAGTTTGGATTTGGGTTGCGGGGACTAGGGCTGGGATGAGGTGTGTGTGTGGGGGGGGGGGGTGCAGGGGTGACAAGATGAGGTGTTGGTTTTGGGGTGGGGCGTGGGGGGGGGGGGTGACAGTAGTGTAGTAGTTCAGAGTGCCTGCAGAGGAGGGGGGTGAGTTCTGTTGGAGAGGGCCCCTACCCCCCACGTATAGTGGCGCCTCGCGGTTGAGGGGCCGCACGGCGCCAAAGCTGTCCATGGTGGTGGGGAGGCCGCCGTCGATGGACAGGTTCACCGTCTGGTCAAAGGTCACCAGCTCCACTGTGTGAAACTGCCCATCGTTAATGGTCTCCGTGCTGTGGACGGGGGAGGGATGGGGAGAGAAAGGGAGGAGAGAGAAAGATGGAAGGGGGGGTGGGGGGTAGGAAGGGGGTGAGGAGTAGAAAGGGAGGACAGAGAAAAAGGAAAGAGGGGAGGAGGGGGAGAAACGGAGGAGAGAAACAAAAAAAAAGAAAGAAAGATAGAAAGAGGGGGAATGGGGAGATTTTTTAAAAGAGGGGAGGAGAAGGACAAGACAAAAAAAAGTTTTAGACAAAAAAAGTACAACAATTCAATCCAAGAAGAGCGCTTCAATTTACGAAGAGCGCTGTTCGTGTGGGAGAGACCGAGAGAGAGACCAAGAGAGGGAGGGAGAGAGAGAGACCGAGAGAGAGAGGGAGAGAGAGAGAGAGAGAGACCGAGAGAGAGAGGGAGAGAGAGAGACTGAGAAAGAGAGAGAGAGACCAAGAGAGGGAGGGAGAGAGAGAGAGAGAGACCGAGAGAGAGAGAGAGAGAGAGAGAGAGAGAGAGAGAGAGAGAGAGAGACCGAGAGAGAGAGAGAGAGAGAGAGAGAGAGAGAGAGAGAGAGAGAGAGAGGGGAGAGAGGGAGGGAGAGACACACATACCTGTAGATGGCGTGGCCGGGCTGGCTCCCAGGGTCGTAGCTGACCTTGACATGACCTTGGTGGAGCTCCACGGCGATGTGGTCGTTGTCGCCGTTGTACAGCAGGATGCCGTTGTCCTCTGCCGTCGACACCTGCAGCTCCCGGGGGTGGGGGTCAAAGGTCACAAGGTCATCCCATCGACAGTGGCAACAGGTTTGACACGTTTCATACACGTTCCCCTACATCCGTTATTGTTATGGAGAGCCGTACTTAAGTCACACACACGCTGACTCATCCCGACACACACACACACGCTCACCCACCTAGACACACACTCACCAACCCACCTACAGACACCCTCCCACACACACACACACACACTGGAGTCCACCCACCTGCAGAGTGATGTTGGCCTGGGGCCAGTTCTTCAAGTCCGACAGGAGCAGGTAGGAGTCTCGGTCGACAAAGTTGACGCTGACGAGCTTCTCGCAGCGAGGCCCGCCGAAGCCGGGCAGACACTGGCACAGCGCCCGCCCCCCTCGCTCCACGCAGGGGGAGTCGTTCTGGCAGTCTGCCAGCTCACACAGAGACCGAGGAGAGGGGGACACCTCGCACAGCTGGCCGCTGTGTGACGAGACCAGGGGGGGAGGAGGAGAGAGGAGGAGGAGAAAGGAGGAGGAGAGAGGAGGAAGAGAGAGGAGTGGAGGAGGAGAGAGGAGGAGGAGAAAGGAGGAGGAGAGAGGAGGAGGAGAGGAGGAGGAGGAGAGAGGAGGAGGAGAAAGGAGGAGGAAGAGAGAGGGAGGAGGAGAGAGGAGGAGGAGAGAGGAGGAAGAGAGGAGGAGGAGAGAGGAGGTGGAGAGGAGGAGGAGGGAGGAAGAGAGAGGGAGGAGAGGAGGAGAGGGAGGGGGAGAGGTGGAGGAAGAGAGAGGGAGGAGGGAGAGGAAAGGAGAAGGGAGAGGGAGACAGGGAGGAGAGAGGAGGAGGAAGAGAGAGGGAGGAGGGAGAGGAGAAGGGACAGGAGGAGGAGGAATGAGTTGGAGAAGGGAGAGGAGGAAAGGAGGAGAGACAGGAGAGGATGAATTGAGCTCCCTTGTGTTTGTGTGCATGTGCATGTCTGTGGTGTGTGTTGGTGTGTGTGGATATGTCTGTGATGTGTGTGGATATGTCTGTGTCGTGTGTTGGTGTGTGTGTCTGTGGTGTGTGTTGGTGTGTGTGTCTGTAGTGTGTGTTGGTGTGTGTGTCTGTGGTGTGTGTTGGTGTGTGTCTGTGCTGTGTGTTGGTGTGTGTCTGTGCTGTGTGTTGTTGTGTGTCTGTGCTGTGTGTTGGTGTGTGTCTGTGCTGTGTGTTGGTGTGTGTCTGTGCTGTGTGTCGGTGTGTGTGTCTGTGGTGTGTGTTGGTGTGTGTCTGTGCTGTGTGTTGGTGTGTGTCTGTGCTGTGTGTTGGTGTGTGTGTCTGTGCTGTGTGTTGGTGTGTGTCTGTGCTGTGTGTTGGTGTGTGTCTGTGCTGTGTGTTGGTGTGTGTGTGTCTGTGCTGTGTGTTGGTGTGTGTGTGTCTGTGCTGTGTGTTGGTGTGTGTCTGTGCTGTGTGTTGGTGTGTGTCTGTGCTGTGTGTTGGTGTGTGTCTGTGCTGTGTGTTGGTGTGTGTCAGTGCTGTGTGTCTGTGGTGTGTCTCACCTGTAGCCCTCAGGACAGGAACAGGAGTATCCGTTGAGCTCGTCGACACACTGGGCTCCGTTCAGACAGCGGTGCTCCGCACAGTCATCATAATCAACGCTGCAGTCGTCCCCCACGTAGCCCGGGGAACACACACACCTGCAGCGCACACACACACGCATTGCATCACACACATGCATTACAATACCACTACAACATTCACAGTTCCTCCGTCCTTTTAGATCCTGGAACTGGTGATCCCTTACATGAAACAACACGCATACAATATTTTACCTCCATCCCCCCCCCCCCCCCCCTCTCTCTTTCTCTCTCTCTCTCACTGACACACACACACACATACTTGGGCCCGGTGGAGGTGATGAGACACGTGGACTGGTGTTGACAGGGGCTACGTCCGGGTGCACACACATCCTCCATCTCCTCACACATCTCCCCTGGAGAGAGAGAGAGAGGAGGGAGGGAGGGAGGGAGGGAGGGAGGGAGGGAAGGAGGGAGGGAGGGAGGGAGGGAGGGAGGGAGGGAGGGAGGGAGGGAGGGAGGGAGGGAGGGAGGGAGGGAGGGAAGGAGGGAGGGAGGGAGGGAGGGAGGGAGGGAGGGAGGGAGGGAGGGAGGGAAGAGAAGAGAAGAGAAATAGAAATAGAAATAGAAATAGAAATAGATTTGTTTGATTAGGAGAAAGTACATCAAAAGGGTCGATGCTTGCTTCTTGATTGTCCCTGTACTTGGACGCATCACAATGAACATAGAGATGTATAATAAGTCTGTGTACATAAGTGTGTGTGTGTTACCTGTGTAGTAGGGGGCACACAGGCAGGTGTAGTTATTGACTCCATCCAGACAGCTGCCTCCATTCTCACAGTCGTGGTCCTCACAGTCATCCAGGTTCATCTGGCAGGTAGGACCTTCGAAGCCCAGGGGGCAGGAGCAGCTGGAGAACACACACACACAAACACACACACATGCAGAGTTCAGACAGTATACTGAACACGATTGACTCCATTAGAGCTAGACGACCCGATCAAGAGCTGACCAAGAAGATGATGAACTACGTAACCAGCTCCGATGGACCGAGAACTCGAGTCACGACCGTTCCCGTTACAGATGACCCACGAGGTGAGCAGACTCCCAGACCGTCCCCTACCTGAAGCTGCCATCCTCGTCCTCGTTCAGTTGACACGTGCCCCCGTTGGCGCAGGGGCTGCTGCCACAGGCGTTCAGCGCCGTCTCACAGCTCCTGCCCTGCTCAGAGAACACAGGGGCGACAGGGATGTCAGCTCCTTTCGCTTCACCGTCTGAAGAAGGGGAGTCAGATGGCTGAGCGGTGAGGGAGTCAGGCTAGTTATCAGAAGGTTGCCGGATCGAT
>NC_140371.1:4630000-4642500 GCF_054491055.1 Hypomesus nipponensis
TGTACGTGTGTGTGTGTACGTGTGTGTGTGTGTGTATACGTGCGTGCGTGCGTCCACTTAGAGAGAGCATCCCAGTGTTCTCTTGCTGGTTAGTGTTCCGTGATGTTAACACGCTACGGTACTTACACCTCCCAGCCAATCAGAGTTTGAGGTGTGATGCCACAGGAAGTGGAGTTCCCTGGGCCACAGGAATGTAGACTGAGGTAGTAAAACCTAAGTTGAACATATGAAGGTGGGGACTAACATCACGTCATTACAACAAGGGAGTTTTTGGGTGTCACGAAGGTGGTCACCTAACGAAGATAGCTACAAGCTAATGGTGGCTAACTGTCGCTACCAAACAAAAGATCTTAAAAAACGACCGTAAAAGTTTACGTTATTAGTTATAAAATTGTTGGAAAGGGAGGGAAATGCAACACAATGACAACCGACAATCATAGTAAATCCACTTAACTTAAATGTGTGTAATACTACAATCCACAGTTTGTGTTCAGTTAGCCCAAAAGGGTCCCATGCAACATACCCAAAGACCCCTGGGTGGGCAATCGAACCTTCATATTTAAACTAGAGCAAGTCAACCAGGAAGCCAAACTTTTCTAAAGAGGCAAACTATTCTATGAGACGGAAGTTTTAACTGGACCATATGACATCACTGTCTCTTCTCTGTCTCCCTGAATCCCTCCATCATCTCTCTCAACACCAGCCAGACATAAATAACGTCCTGTCCTCTCCCCTCTCCCCCTGTCCCTCCATATCTCTCTCTGTTCCTCCCTCCATCTTTCCCTCCCTTCCCTCCCTTCCCTCTTCCACACACCCCCTTTCCCTCTCTCCCTATCACCCTTGCTGTCTCGTTCCCTAACTCTCCCCTCCCCCCACCCCTTCCTCCCTGCTCCCCCCCCCCCTATTTCCACCTCCGTCAGGTCCAGAGTGGGCCAGGCAGACAGTAATTCTAGTCATTACAGCCATGCAGTGCTGCACTCCAGGAAGGGACCCCTTCCTGCTCCAAGGAAGCAATCACAGTAGGAGGTCAGCTTTGATCCGGAGGATTCCTGGCTCTGACTCATCCTCCTCCTCATCATCACCCTCCAAGGTGTGACTCACTCACCGCCTGCAAGTTAGTCATTCATACCTCGACCAACTTTCCCTCCACTCTTACAACTTTGGAGCAAAGAATGCGTCTATGAGTGTATATGTGTGTGTGTGCGTGTGTGTGTATGCGTGTATCTTTGTATGTGTGTGTGTGTCTATCTATGTGTGTGTGTGTTTGTGTGTATGTGTCTGCATCTGTGTATGTGTGTGTCTGTATCTGTGTATGTATGTGTGTATGTGTCTATCTATGTGTGTGTGTGTTTGTGTGTATGTGTCTGCATCTGTGTATGTGTGTGTCTGTATCTGTGTATGTATGTGTGTATCTATGTGTGTGTGTGTGTGTGTGTGTATTATCATTACTGGAGAAGAACTGATCCCTCATTAATCAGTCCATTCTTTGATCCTCCCAGTTTTACTGCTGCTCTCCCATTTGTTCCTGCAGCTAGCCATGGAGCTGAATCTTAAACACACACACACAGACACACAGCTAGTTATTTTCTAGGAAGTGCTCTTGTTAAGGGTTCCGGAAACATCCGCTGATAGGAATCTGGGTCCTCTGGTGGCTTCTATTTTCTTTAGCTTTTACTGCTGGACATACTCTCCTCTCTCTCTGCTTCTCTATGCCTCTCTCTCTCTTTCACTCTCTTTCTCTACTCTCTTAACCACCCTTCTGCCTTTCTTCCTTTCTTTCTCTCCATCCTTCTTTCCTCTCTCACATCTCTCTCTCTCTCTCTCTCTCTCTCTCTCTCTCTCTCTCTCTCTCTCTCTCTCTCTCTCTCTCTCTCTCTCTCTCTCTCTCTCTTCCATCCCTCTCTCTCTCTCTCTCTCTCTCACTCCTATACCCCCCCCCCTTCTTCCTCTGCCTCTCTCTCTGTCTGGATCTTGGTAAGTGACTGTGCCGATGCCAAAACAAAGAAGGACCTCTTCTGCTTCCTAGATTCTCTGCTAAGACTGAGTTAAACAAACAAACACACACACGCCAAGCTGCCCAACAAGTAGAGCTAGACACCAAAGGCCACAGGCGGCTGGCTGCTCCACAGAGAGAGAGAGAGAGAGAGAGAGAGAGAGAGAGAGAGAGAGAGAGAGAGAGAGAGAGAGAGAGAGAGAGAGAGAGAGAGAGAGAGAGAGAGAGAGAGAGAGAGAGAGAGAGAGAGAGAGAGAGAGAGAGAGAGAGAGAGAGAAATAGACATTGAAAGACGGGAGAGAAAGAAAGAAGAGAAGACGAAAGAGAGAACGTCACACACGCACAGACACCCGAGTCACTCACCTGGGATGAAGTACTGCTCTTTAGCTGTGATGGAGACAAGAGAGAAGCAGCGATGTCAGTGAGGCAGTGATGTCAGTCACACACACACACACACGCGTGCGCACACACACACAAACACACACGCACACACAGCCATGGCGGAGCTGTGGTCCTGTTCAGCCATATATACAGGCTCAGTATATATGAGCATCGTGAGAGCAGGTTATCCACACATCTCAATGACATTCATTAAGATGTGTTTATGACCATGTTGGCTGACAGGCACACTGTCGTCATGGTCACACTTGGACAATGCTGGCTGCAGTGATGAACATGGATGAATGCGTGGCTCACAGTGAACCTGGGAAGAACCGTGGATATCGACATGTGTAGAAACTGTTGTCTCGCTTTGAACTGCAAATTGTTGAATCTCCCGCATATCTCGGGCCCAACAAATGCACCCGTCGGTACTGATAACAAAACCTTGAACTTTATAACATTTTACGAGCTAACGACAGTCAAAGAGAGTAAGAGTAAGAGAGAGAAAGAGAAAGAGAGCATCCGATAGAGTAAGAGAGAGAGCCAAGGAGAGATCCAGATTCAGAGAGAGAGCCATAGAGCGAAAGTCAAAGAGAGAGAGTCAGGGTTCGCAAACGAGGGCAAGGAGGAGACCGGAAGAGCAAGATAAAGAGAGAGTGAGAAACAGAGAGAAAGAAGGAGGGAATGGTAGCGGTCAAGAAGGACAGAGGGGAAGACCGAGAGGAGAACAAGAGATGTTCCATGGCGTGTCAATGTCTCTCGCCCTGGCCCCCTGCCTGTGCTGGCTCAGCTGCCTGCATCTGGCATACAGGGAGCCTAGAGGAGAGGAGCGTTCACTCAGAGGGAGGCAGAGGGAGGCAGAGAGAGGGAGGCAGAGAGAGGGAGGCAGAGAAGGAAGAAGGCAGAGAGAGGGAGGCAGAGAGAGGGAGGCAGAGAGGGAGGCAGAGAAGGAGGGAGGCAGAGAGAGGGAGGCAGAGAGGGAGGCAGAGAAGGAGGGAGGCAGAGAGAGGGAGGCAGAGAGAGGGAGGCAGAGAAGGAGGGAGGGAAAAGGGGAGGTAGAGTTCGAGAAAGTTTAGACAGTGAGGAAGAGGTTTAAAGACCAAGACTGGACAGACAGACAGACAGACAGACAGAAAGACAGAAAGACAGAGATCCTACCAGAGCAGCGGAACTTCTTGCTCTTGATCTGCCCGATGCGCTTGTTGGCCAGCCTGCGGGGGCTGGCACAGCGCGCTCCACTGGTCTCTATGGGGTTGGAGCGCAGGTAGTCTGCCAGCCACTTCAGGTTACAGTCACAGATGAACGGGTTCTGGGCCAAGTGTCTGAGGGAGGGAGGGAGGGAGGGAGGGAGGGAGGGAGGGAGGGAGGGAGGGAGGGAGGGAGGGAGGGAGGGAGGGAGGGAGGGAGGGAGGGAGGGAGGGAGGGAGGGAGGGAGGGAGGGAGGGAGGGAGGGAGGGAGAATAAGGGGGGGAGAAAGGGATGGAGCGATAGAGGAATGGGAGAGATTGGACGGCAAGGTGAAGGAGAACAAGGAAGATCATTCATCACATAAGGAAGTGGAGACAGAGAACATTGGTTTGGAGCTGTACACTGCAAACTGGTGTGTTTGAACGAGTGTGTGTATCCATGCCTGCGTGTATTTTTGTGTGTGAGAGGGTGTATAGTAGGGTGTATAGTAGGGTGTATAGTAGGGTGTATAGAGGGTGTATAGAGGGTGTATAGAGGGTGTACAGTAGGGTGTATAGAGGGTGTACAGTAGGGTGTATAGTAGGGTGTATAGTAGGGTGTATAGTAGGGTGTATAGTAGGGTTTAAAGGGTGTACAGTAGGGTGTATAGTAGAGTGAATAGAGGGTGTACAGTAGGGTGTATAGAGGGTGTATAGTAGGGTGTATAGAGGGTGTACAGTAGGTGTACAGTAGGGTGTATAGAGGGTGTACAGTAGGGTGTACAGTAGGGTGTACAGTAGGGTGTATAGAGGGTGTACAGTAGGGTGTACAGTAGGGTGTATAGTAGGGTGTACAGTAGGTGTACAGTAAAGTGACTGGAGGGGTATTGTATATATCAAGATCACCAAGCCATGGACATGGGCATGCTATGTGTTTGTCCTGACAAGGCTGTGGCTTGAAGTGGTTTGCGTTTGATCTACCGACAGGGCTTTTGTGTGTGTGTGTGTGTGTGTATGTGGCCTTGTACATGTGTATGTTTGTTTGTGTGCTTAGGTGTACGTGTGTATGTGTATCTGTGCGTGAGCACGTTGGCACGTGTGTGTTTGTGTGCATGCTTGTGTGTGTGTGTGTGTGTGTGTGTGTGTGTGTGTGTAATTGTCAGAATGATGGATTTCCTCTCCACCTCATGTTTCCATCCCTGTGTTATTAGGCCAGAGCAGTAAACAAGTATGCGTTACTCATGTTTTATGATGACAGCTCAGTATGTGTCAGAGAGTTTGGGTGGTGTGTGTGGCTAACGGACCCCTGTGTGTGTGTGTGTGTGTGTGTGTGTGTGTGTGTGTGTGTGTGCCTAGACAGATAGACTCACAGGGTCTGGATGGCCCTGAGGGCAGTGAAGGTGCCCTTGGCCACAGTCTGGATCTTGTTGTCGTACAGTGACAGCAGAGACAGGTTCTGGAGGTCCTGGAAGGCGTTGGCACGCACACAGTGGATCTTATTGGCATTCAGCAACCTAGCAGAGAGAGAGAGAGACGGAGATAGGAGATAGGAGACAGAGAGAGAAAGAGAGAGAGAGAGAGAGAGAGAGAGAGAGAGAGAGAGAGAGAGAGAGAGAGAGAGAGAGAGAGAGAGAGAGAGAGAGAGAGAGAGAGAGAGAGAGAGAGAGAGAGAGAGAGAGAGAGAGAGTCAGATAGACTAGGACCAGAGATGGTGTGTGATGTGGTACTATGTGGAACTAGATTCCGGTTTGTGGTACTATGTGATACTATGTAATACTGGATTGTACTGTGATCATATGTAATACTGTGTTGTATTATGTGGTACTATATGGGAGTATTCAATGTGGGACAATGTTGTACTAGGTGGTACTACAATGTACTTTGTGGTACTATGGTGCAGTACATGGTACTACAGTAGGTGTTTATACTCACAGCAGCTGTAGAGCATAGAGACCATCAAACACTCCTTTCGGCAGCTCTGTGATCTTATTACCATAAAGCACCCTGAAAACACACACATTAACACACACACACACACACACACACACACATTAACACAGTACAGAGAGAGAGAGACAGAGACAGAGACAGAGACAGACATAGAGAGACTCACAGAGAGTTGAGGGTGCGCAGGCCCTGGAAGGCATCAGGAGCGATCTCTGAAATCTGGTTGTTACTCAGGTCTCTGTGGAGACAGGGGAGTCATGGGGGAGACAGGGGAGAGAGGGGAAGGGGAGAGATAGAGGAAAGGAGAGAGTCAGTTGGGCGACAGCAACAGTATGAAAGGGAGATCCAGGAGAGGGGGATGAGATGAGGTCGAGGAACAGAGGAGAGGAAGATTTGTGGAAGAGACACGGGGGAGATAACGAGAGATAGTGTGAAAGGAGGACAGGAAAGAGTGGGAAGTGGGGAGGGGGGGGGAGGAGACATAAGAGTCAGCCATGGAGATGTTCAGTGTGGGAGGTTTTTCCTTCCTATGTCTTGGCCACGCCCACCCAGGAAGCTCCACACAGCAGTGATGGAGAGGCCACGCCCACCAAGGAACATATAAACGGCAGTAATGATAAGGCCACTCCCACCCAGGAAGCTCCACAAAGCAGTGATGGAGAGGCCACGCCCACCCAGTAAGTTATATACAATATTAATGGTAAGGCCACGCCCACTTAGGAAGATATTCACAGCAGTCATGAGGATGCCACGCCCAACCAGGAAGTTAAACACAGCAATGATGGAGAGTGATGTATTTGATCTGCCTTGACATCAAAGCTGGGTTCCAGAACTCTTAGATATGGCGGTGACATTCATAGAGCTGTAAATTCAGCAGGAAAAAATCCAATCACATTTTCACAGAGATTTCACAGTTATGGTTTTCACCTTCCGTGCGGTTGTGAGCCTGCCTGTATGTGTGTGTGTGTGTGTGTCTGTCTATTTGGTTGTGTGTGTGTGTGTGTGTGTGTGTGGGTACATGGTGGTGGAGCTGGTGTATTAATGAGGTGTAGGGCTGCGGTCCATATGGAACGGGCTGTTTCTGAACATGCCCACTGTTAATAGGATCCACAGGCCTCTACCCACATGCTAACCACTGAGGGAGGGAGGGAGGGAGGGAGGGAGGGAGGGAAGGAGGGAGGGAGGGAGGGAGGGAGGGAGGGAGGGAGGGAGGGAGGGAGGGAGGGAGGGAGGGAGGGAGGGAGGGAAGGAGGGAAGGAGGGAAGGAGGGAGGGAGGGAGGGAGGGAGGGAGGGAGGGAGGGAGGGAGGGAGGGAGGGAGGGAGGGAGGGAGGGAGGGAGGGAGTACTAAGGCTCGGCTTCTACCATTCTTACCACTGAGGAAGGGAGGGAGGAATATAGGGAGGGAAGGAAATAGGGAGAAGAAGGGGGGAGAAAGTACTAAAGAGAGAAACAGAGAGACAGATGGAGAGAGAGGTTAATTGAGTGTGTAGTGAACTCCAGCCAACAGGAAATCTTGATGGAGAAAAGCAATGTGGTAAAACAGGGATATCTTCTCGTTTGGGGATCACAGCTAAAGAAGTATCTGTTTGTCTTTGTGCAAAGACCTGAGGTTTCCTGGATGAGGTACAGTTATACAGTGGAAACGACTATAGTCCATGTGTGTGTCTGTATATACTTCTAATCTTACATTTGATTTCTGCAGGGAAAAAGTAGGCCTATAAGGCATTTTCAAAGGTGGAAAAAGTGTGTGCGTTTATGTGTGTGTGCGTGTGGAAGGTAGTACCGGTGGTGTGTGTTTGTAGCTGTGTGTGTGTTTGTGTGTCTGTGTTTATATATACATACATGTGTGTGTTTATTTGTGTATGTGTGTTTGTGGTATTTACAGAGAACACAGGTCAACAGCAGAGGTCAGGACAACCCTGCAGGTCTTGTGTAAACAAGCACACACACACACACACCTGTTCCGTTGTGACTGGGAGCGCCCTTAGAACGCACCACATCACACCAGCTCAGCGTGCTAACATGGTAGCACGTTGGGCCCCAGACAGGGAGGGCAGTGAGGCAGCTGGACATGCAGAGGTCAGGGGGTCAGGGGTTAGGAGGTCGGGGGTCAGGAGGCAGACATGCGTGGTCGTGGTCTAAATGCAGGCTGGTCTAATAGCAGAGAGACATCTATGTATGTCTATCCGCCTGCCTGTCTGTCTGTCTGTCTGTCTGTCTGTCTGTTCATCTGTCTGTCTGTCTGTTCATCTTTCTGTCTGTCTGTCCATCTGTCCATCTGTCTGTCCGTCTGTCTGTCTGTCTGTCTGTCTGTCCATCTGTCTGTCTGTCTGTCTGTCTGTCTGTTCATCTGTCTGTCTGTCTGTCTGTCCATCTGTCCATCCATCTGTCTGTCCATCTGTCCGTCTGTCTGTCTGTCTGTCTGTCCATCTGTCTGTCTGTATGTCCATCTGTCCATCTGTCTGTCCATCTGTCTGTCCATCTGTCCGTCTGTCTGTCTGTCCATCTGTCTGTCCATCTGTCCGTCTGTCTGTCTGTCTGTCTGTCTGTCCATCTGTCCGTCTGTCCGTCCGTCTGTCTGTCCGTCTGTCCGTCTGTCTGTCGGTCTGTCTGTCTGTGTCTAGGTGTAGTCAGTTCAGAGCACAGCAGGGAGGTCAGGTCTGGAAGAAGAGAGGTAAAAGGAAGAGGCCGAGCGGTAGAGGTGGAGGAGAGGTTAATGGTAGAGTTACGGGGAGAGGTTGAGCCTCCCACCAGCTTCCAGCCAGCCAGCCTCCGACCATCCAGGGAGAGAAACATGACATCTGTGGTTCCCCCCGTATCTCAGAGGCCTCCCCACTGTACCAAGTCACATTCCCAACCCCCCCCCCCCCCTCCAGGGGCCGTCTGCCTTCATGCCATGACAGCAGCACTCATCGACACAGTACTTCTTGAGACACCTGCGAGTTTGTCCCCGCCCCGCATGTTGCGACTGAGATCCTGTTGTAACACCGAGACTGCAGTGGTTAGAACCAGCCCTTGAGATCCTACATTTGGACTGTCCCGTGTCATATATGACAGAGAGATTTTATTGTTGCACTGTAGATGACATTGTTCACATGACCTGGTAGCTGACATGTGGTCCATTTACCAGGCGCTGTGGCCAGCCAACACCTTTTCGAAGTGTTTGTGTCAAGCCCCCCCATCATGTAGTGTAGCCTCCACGTGTGCTGTGTGTCAACGTCCAGAGTGTGCTGCTGAGGGAGTCAGGTGGCTGAGCGGTTAGGGAATTGGGCTAGTCATCTGAAGGTTGCCAGTTCGATTGCCGGCCGTGCCAATGACGTTGTGTCCTTGGGCAAGACACTTCACCCTACTGGCCTCAGGGGGAATGTCCCTGTACTTACTGTAAGTCGCTCTGGATAAGAGCTTCTGCTAAATGTAAATGTTGAAGAAGGACGTGCCGTCTACTCACATCCTGCGGAGCTTCTTGTACGGAGAGAAAGCTCCTGGAGGAACTGACTTGATGCCATTCTGCTCCAGACGTCTGGAGAGAGAGAGGGGAGGAGAGAGAGTGAGTGAGAGAGAGGGACATAGAAGTAAAGAGAGAGAGAGGGAGAGAGAGGAGGAGAGACAGACAGAACAGAGGAAAAAGTTCAAAAGGTGCCATCAGTTAACCAAACCATAGAGATCACTATAGCAACAAAGCAATGTAATCCTGCATTGCCAAATCCCCTTGGTGATTGGTCGACTCAGACTAATAAAGATATGTTCTTCTCTTCTAATTGGTTCAGGCTTCTGAGTCATAACATCCTCGGAAACAATAAACAAGAAACCTCTATGGCTTGTCTGGATCTGGCTCTGCACACACACACACCCTCACACACACACACACACACACACACACACACACCGATCACTAATGGGGTTCAGAGACTGTCTGTTTCTCCAGACCATCTGAGCCAAATTAGAGTCTCAGGCTCCCAGAGTTTCCGCGGTTGGTGAATGAGCAAGTGTGTGTGAGCATATGTGTGTTTGTGTGCTTCAGAGAGTGCGTGAAAATCTCTACGAGTGCCTAGTCAATGCGTGTGTGTGTACGTGTGTGTGTGTGTGTGTGTGCGTGCGTGCTGGCGGCTGCCCCCAGCTCACAGCCCAGCCAGTGATGTGCCAGGCAGCAGGCTGTTTATCTGCAGGTCAGATCACAGCCTTTAAAAGCGGCCTTAACAAGGATTAGACCTGAGCAAGGGGCCTGGACTGGCCCACTGCCTGCTTTCTCTTTGTAGCCCTGCCTGCCTGCCTGCCTGCCTGCCTGCCTGCCTGCCTGCCTGCCTGCCTGCCTGCCTGCCTGCCTGCCTGCCTGCCTGCCTGCCTGCCTGCCTGCCTCCCTCCCTCCCTCCCTCCCTCCCTCCCTCCCTCCCTCCCTCCCTCCCTCCCTCCCTCCCTCCCTCCCTCCCTCCCTCCCTCCCTCCCTCCCTCCCTCCCTGCATCCCTGCATCCCTGCATCCCTGCATCCCTGCATCCCTGCCTGCCTGCCTGCCTGCCTGCCTGCCTGCCTGCCTGCCTGCCTGCCTGCCTGCCTGCCTGCCTGCCTGCCTGCCTGCCTGCCTGCCTGCCTGCCTCTCTGCCATACAGACAGGCAGACAGGCAGTAGAGAAGCAGACAGGTCAGTGATAGCTGTGCTCTGTGTGGGAGCATGATAACACAGAACAGGAGGACACACGGCTTACTGTTGGAGGTTTATGTTTCTGACCTCTGAGCAGGAAGCGCTTACACAACGCACCAGCCAGACCCCCCCCACCCCCAAACCTCCACGCACTGGGGGGTCAATATTCAACCAGTCATTTCGTCAGGCCTGCTGATTGGAGGCCGCGATTTATGAGTTTGGAGTTTCCATATTGGTAAGTGGAGACGGTTCCTCTTCAAAGACAGTAGCCACCAAGCTCTGTGGATCTGCTGCGGCCCAAATCACATTCTCAGAATGGCTGTCATTCCAGACCGCAGATTCCTGTGGTGGCTATGTTTGACGTGTGTGTGAGTGTGTGTGTGTGTGTGTGTCTGTGTGTGTGTGTGTGCAGCAGTGTGTCAGTGCTGTGGTCTGTAGGCCTTGTGTTGGGCTGAGTGGCTTTAGCGCCTTATATCATCGACTAAACTGTCTGGACTCAGAGCATCGCCTCACTGTATGGGTGCACACGGGTGTTTTTTGTGTGTATGTGTGTATTTATTGTACTCTATGTAAGTGTGTGAGAGAGCGTGTGTGTTTTTGTGTACACGTGTGTGTACGTGTCCTGCATGTATGCTTGTGTGTGCACAGCAGTGGTTCTCAAAGTGGGGTCCCCCGAACCATAGCCAGGGGGTCCACGAAAATGATTTGCCATAAATTGCCATTGTAAAATTGTGCTGTATCATTAAAAAGTGCAAAAAATACATAATAACCTACGGTGGGGTATTCTAGAAAGCAGGTAATGCAACATAGCCAGGTAAGTTAACCCACCAACCCACAATGTTGCAGCAACTTACTGGCAATGTTGCTACAACGCTGGGTGTCAGCTGTATGTCACATAACCTGCTTTCTGGAATACCCCCCAGATGGGGACCATTTGCACCAGTAAAACAAGCATGTTGTGCCCATTTAAGAGCACAAAGGGTATGCTGAATGGATGTTTATCGGGGGGGTCCTTGGAAAATGTTCACCCTTTTAAGGAGGTCCCTGGCCCGCAAAGGTTTGAGAACCCCTGGTGTACAGTATGTGAGAGACTGTGAGTGTCAGTGTGTGTGTGTGTGTGTTAGTGTACTGTGTGTGTGTGTTAGTGTACTGTGTGTGTGTGTGTGTGTGTGTGTGTGTGTGTGTGTGAGAGAGGGAGAGAGACTGTCCTTGTCTGTGTGTGTGAACATCTGCATGTGTGTTTCTATGACTGTGAGCAGAGCAGCATCATGTGTAACCCTCTAGTGCCGTCTTTCAGTCACTAGGATCGACAGAGCAGGACTAGGTTTACTTCTGTCTGATAAAGGGCCTCACTGAGGAGAGAGACAAAAATGTATGTTCACAACTTACAAACACAAACACACACACAGTCTCTCTCTCTGTCTCTCACACACACACACACACACTCCCTCTGTCTCTCTCTCTCTCACACACACACACACACACACACTCCCTCTCTCTCTCTCTCTCTCTCTCTCTCTCTCTCTCTCTCTCTCTCTCTCTCTCTCTCTCACACACACACACACACACTCCCTCTCTCTCTCTCTCTCTCTCTCTCACACACACACACACACACACTCCCTCTCTCTCTCTCTCTCTCACACACACACACACACAAATCCTCTCTGTCCTCTGGAGACTAACTGTGATTCCCTCCAATCAACAGAAAGAAAAGAAACAATTCCAGCGAGTGCCTTGAGATGGATAATCAATGTTCCTCCGCCAGTTCATCAGGCCTGTGTGTGTGTGTGTGTGTGTGTGTGTTTACGAGTGGGAGTATGTGTGTGTGTGTGTGTGACGATCGATGCCCCTCATCCTTTTCATTAGGCCTTGAGCATGTTCCTCATCAGGGGCAACCTTTTCAAACGCTGTGTGAGTGAGTGAATGTGTGTGGTGTGTGTGAGGGTGCGTGTGTATGTACGTGGGGTGCGTGTGTCTGTGTGTGTGCCAGCATGTGTGCGTACGGTGTGTGTTTGTGTGCACGTGTGTCTGTCTAACCAAGTGAACCAGCTGAAAGCTTAGAACACAGTCTCCAAACTCATAAACAGCAAACTGGCACTCATTAGCTGCAGGCTGCAGAGGAGAGAGTCAGTGGGTCTCCATTTCTGAGTAATGAGAGTCTTAGTGTGTGTGTGTGTGTGTGTGTGTGTGTGTGTGTGTGTGTGTGCCTGAGGCTCATTAAGCCAGCATTAAGCAGGTCGTGCTACCCAGCAGCCAGTCTAGCAGTAATTGAATGTGATTTTATAATGAACTTCAAGCACACATCAAACCTGCTCCAACGATTACCGAGCTGTCCTCTCGTCCTCCCCCTCTCCTCCCCCTCTCCTCCCCCTGTC
>NC_140371.1:4647500-4655000 GCF_054491055.1 Hypomesus nipponensis
CAATCTCTACCTCTCTATCTACCACTGAATGCTTTTCCCTTCTTCTTCCCTCTCTCTCCCTCCCTCTCTTTCTTTCTCCTATCATCTCTCTCTCTCCCTCTTTCACTAATTGTCTCCCTCTTCCTTTCCCCCTCTCTCTCCTCTACCCCTCTCTCTCTCTTTCCCTTCTTCTTTCCCTCTCCTCCGTCACTCCTGTCCCATTCCTTCTCTCTTTCGCTAAATTGCTCCCTCTCCGTTTCTATCTCTCCTTCCTCCTCCCTCTCTTTCTCCCCCCCTCCCTCCCTCTCCCTCCCAGAGGAAGTGTTAGTACAGCACTGTGGGACAGCCCTCCAGTGAGCAGCGATGAGGGGCTGTGGGCTTCGCTGCTCTGCTCTGCTCTGCTCTGCTCTGCTCTGCTCTGCTCTGCTCTGCGTTGCTCACCCAAACAAATAACATCCAACATATCATCGCTCTATCCATCTCTATATCTCCGTCGCTATCCCCCCCCGCCCCCCCCCCCCACTCTCGAATATCTCGCTCTCCCTCCTTCTCTCTCAATCTTTCCCTCTCACCTACCCTGCTCCTTCTCTCTCTCGCCCTCTTCCTCTCTCTCTGGATCTCTCCCCCGACTCCCTTCTCTAGCTCCCTCTGCCCCTCCTCTCATTCTCTCTCTCTCCTCTTTTTCTCTTTCTCCCCTTAAACGATCACCCTCCCTCCCCACATCCCCCGCAGGTGGCCTGGCTGGGATGCATTTAACACACACACGCAAACACACGATAATGCACACTAGAAATATGATTGTATCGTGTGCGTTTGAGTATGTGTGTGTGAGTGTGTGTGTGAGTGTGTGTGTGAGTATGTGGCTGTGTGTATGTGTGTGTGTGTGTCTGTGCCAGTGAGCCGATCACTGGGAGTTCATCTGCTGGTCAACCATTCACTCAAGACAAGAAAGTATGTGTGTGTGTGTGTGTGTGCATGTACAGTTTGTCTAAGTTTGTTTGTCTGTGTGTGTGTGTGTGTGTTTGTGCATCGTGTGTGTTCGTGTCTATACATTTGTCTGTGTGTGTGTGTGTGTGTGTTTGTGCATCGTGTGTGTTTGTGTCTATACGTGTGTCTGTGTGTTGCAGGCTATCAAGGCCATGGAGCAGCACAGTCACATTTTCCCAGAAAGCAAACCCGGTGCTTTACTGCCTGTTCAGTAAACAACCACTAACGCCTCCACCCCCCCACCCCCCCTCCTCATCGTCCTCTCCTGCTCCTCTCCTGTCTTTCGTAAGTGGGATAGTTTCACTTCCATGGTTCAGAACCGCTCCCTGGGTGATGAATAGTTAATGATCTGTGCTGTCACGCCGTATGGCTGTGTCAAATCACCTCATATGGAGGGACACACACACACAAATAACACACACTCACACACACACAGATACACACACATCCACAAATACACAGACACACACACACACATGCAGATACACACATCCACAAATACACAGACACACACATCCACAGAAACACCTTCACACGCCTCTACACAGCTGGTGTTTGGAGAAGATGGCCTTGAGACTACAAACTGTTTCTCGTGCAGTTCTAGAAAGTGAAATGATCATCTAAAAACACACACGCACACACACATCAAACATGCTCAGCAGGGAGGTGAGAAGCGTGAATAATGAAAGAGGAGCCACCAGCTCCATCTTCATCCTTCTCGGGAGGAATCACACACACACACACGCGCACGCACACACACACACACACACACACACACACACGCACACACACACACAGCTGTGTGCTCGTCCCAGGGTGTACCTCTGCCATCTTCATGCCAGCTGAGTGCTGGACTGACATGAAAAAGACTGCCCAGGGGTGGGTGTGTGCATGAGAGACAAACTGTGTGTGCTTGTGTGACTATGTGAGGTTATACACATGCGAACGAGTGTGTGGGGGCCAAGTGTGATTTGTTTGTGTGTTTCGGAAGAGAGACGTGTGTGTGTGTGTGTGTGGGGGGGGAGGGAGAGGGGGGGCTGTAGGATACTTACCGGAGCAGGTGAACTCATGCTTCTGTATCTCGGCCACGTTGAGCCCCCGGAGGGGGAGGGGGGCGGTGCACTGGGTGAACAGACCAATCGTAGGCCTCTGTCGGAGCCACTGAGCCAACCAGGAGAGATGACAATCGCAGTTCAGGTTGTTGGAGTGAAGCCGGCTGGGGAGCGGAAGGAGACGTCAAATGAGATCAGATTCAGTTCAACTGGATTACACACTAGATTTGATTTAAAGATGGATCAATATGGTTTTATTAGTCCCTGTGAAAGTCCCTGCCCCTTGAAATGATGCGGTACACATTACACACAAGTACACACACACACACAGCAACAAATGACAGTCAGACACACAAAGAAAGAGCCTACTGTGAGTAACCCAAGACAAGTCTGCCATCCCCACTGTTTATCACAAAAATGAACGGCTTAAGTAATGCAAAACAAATATATATATATATACATATATGTATACGACATTTTATCACTAGCCTAAATAATCTGATTCTGATTATTTTACCCCTTTCCTGCAATCTCACAATTAAAAGGGAATAACATACGTTGAATAGTTGTAGAGGTCTCTCCCAACACACCTGGTCTGGACTGGATCTCTAAACACACCTGGTTTGAACCAGCAAGCTCTCTAGATGGACATCTCTTCTCACTGCTCAGTCATAGTTCAGGTTGCCTCTCTCTGGGAACCCCTCTCTTAACCTTCTCTTTGGAAACTCAAGCTAGCAGCCATCCAGCATTCGTCCCTGGAGCAGTGACCCCCACAGTGGACTCTCTGATGGAGCAAATCCCAGCATGGCAAATTGTATATGACACATTCTAAAGCAGGAATTCTAAAGCAGGAATTCTAAATGGGAACATTCGAAAACCAGAGATTCTAAACATGGCATTCCAGGAACGCTGCACTTGTACAGAATAGCTGCCCTGGCTTTGGCGGTAGGAGTCTAGAAGATAAAGACACACACACACACACACACACACTAAAGACATACACACACACACACTAACCCATAACCCCACAGGGAACCAAAAACGCACCACAAGAATGAATTCCAGCGAGGATAATTGATTTAATTCCTACATAATTCCATATTTAGTAATCCCATTTAGACAATAGGCTCGCAGGGGTGAGCGTTTCTGGTCTGCTAGTGGCTGCCGTTGCAGCTCAGACTGACTCAGATAAGAGGCTGGTGCCAGAGACTCCCAGACTGCTGTGGGCTGATGGTCTGTGGCTGCAGACCAAGACTTAACCACATCGTCCATCTGCTCTCTACTGATCTGGACCCAGTCTGCTCAGTGTGGACACACTCCCACCAGAACCCACACACACCAGAACACTGTGTACTACCCGCACACACCAGAACCCACGCACGCCAGAAATACACGAACACCAGAACACTGTAGACCCATGCACACCAGAATACAACCATACTGAACCGTGTCTGCTGAAAGATCCTTCACAGCTCTACAACAGCCATGGTACTGTGTGCCTGGCCTGTTCAGGTTCGAGGCTGATATAAGACAGACAGGGAGATAGTTGTGTGCGTGTGTGTGTGTGTGTGTGTGTGTGACTCACAAGGTACGTAGTTTGGGCATGTGGTTGAAGCTGGAGACTGGGATGCTGCTGATGTTGTTGTTGTTCAAAGTCCTGGAGACAAAAGATGGAGACACCACAGTTAGAGAGAGACAATACCAGAGTCTCTCTCTCTCTCTCTCTCTCTCTCTCTCTCTCTCTCTCTCTCTCTCTCTCTCTCTCTCTCTCTCTCTCTCTCTCTCTCTCTCTCTCTCTCTCTCTCTCTCTCTCTCTCTCTCTCTCTCTCTCTCTCTCTCTCTCTCTCTGTCTCTCTCTCTCTTTCTCTCTCTTGGGATCTAATATATCGTCCTTCACAGATGGGGTTAGGGCTAGCCCCTCCCAGCTTCACACATTATGGATGTGCATACACTTACTTTGACACACACATCACACAAACACACGCACGGACACGCACACACACACACACAGACACACACACACACACTACCCCATCTGGGGCATCAGCTGCAGTAGAAAGATCAGAGGTCATTTTAATCAGCCTAACAACCCCACATATCACCTCCAACACCTCCCCCTATCCCAACACCCCCCCCCCCCTCCATCCAGGCCCTGTTAACTCAGCCACCCCCATCTCTCTCTCTCTCGAATCAAACCCCATATAGACATCATCCAGGAGCCTCCCCCCTTGTGTCACCCCTCCCCCCACCATGACGATAACCCCAACCTGATCCCCAATCTATCCTCCCTGCCAATTAACAACCCACCCCCATCCCCCCCCCCCCCCCCTCCAGACCAGCTGCAGGTAACCCCCGCCCCCCCTCCCCCCATCTCTTTGTTCTCAGTTCAGAGAGGCACGGCGTGGTTCACATCACAGCCCCGTCAGACATGGTCAGCGGTGAACCAAGCCTAGATTCTAACCCTGCCGGAACCAGTTTACTCTGGTGGGGACTGGCTGTTGAGAGGTGTAGGGTGGGGAGGGCTAGGTTAGTGTGGGGTGGCGTAGGGCAGGGTAGTGTGGGGTGGCATAGGGTAGGGTAGTGTGGGGTGGCATAGGGTAGGGTAGTGTGGGGTGGCATAGGGTAGGGTAGTGTGGGGTGGCATAGGGTAGGGTAGTGTGGGGTGGCATAGGGTAGGGTAGTGTGGGGTGGCATAGGGTAGGGTAGTGTGGGGTGGCGTAGGGTAGGGTAGTGTGGGGTGGCGTAGGGTAGGGTAGTGTGGGGTGGCGTAGGGTAGGGTAGTGTGGGGTGGCATAGGGTAGGGTAGTGTGGGGTGGCATAGGGTAGGGTAGTGTGGGATGGGGTAGGGTAGGGTAGTGTGAGGTAGGGTAGATTAGGGTAGTGTGGGGTAGGGTAGTGTGGGATGGCGTAGGGTAGGGTAGTGTGGGGTAGGGTAGATTAGGGTAGTGTGGGGTAGGGTAGTGTGGGGTGGTGTAGGGCAGGGTAGTGTGGGGTGGCGTAGGGTAGGGTAGTGTGGGGTGGCGTAGGGCAGGGTAGTGTGGGGTGGGGCAGGTGCGATGGAGTGGGGTGGAGTCGGCTCGGGGACTCTGCCCCCCCCAGTCTCCCGCCTAGGGACCACCCCACCTCCAGGGAACAGTGAATTACTGTCACCAGTTTTGAATACAGCAGGGACCTGGGGGGCTGCAGAGTAACGGTGTGTGTGTGTGTGTGTGTGTCCTCTGTGTCGGCTCTGGTGGTGGTCCTGCTACTCCAGGGGGAGAACAGCTTCATTGAACTGAAAGATTGAATGGGATGATAGGGAGAGAGCTGTGTGGCTGACAAATATCTGACTTGAGGGTCTGTGTGTGTGTGTGTGTGTGTGGGGGGGGGGGGGGGGGGTACTCACAGCACTTCCAGACTCCTCAGAGCCCTGAAGGCCCCATCTTCAACACAGCTGATGTGATTCTTATCCAGCTGACTGCAGAGGAAACACAACAACGAGATGGATTATACTTTTGTACAAACACTTGCCGACACACACCGGTACATAAACACACATACACACATAAACACACATACACACACATACACACACATACACTCGTATTTAAGCACAAACACTCTCACATATACACTTGTACACACACACTCACCCACACGCACCCGTACACAAACACACACACGCCTATGCACAAACACATGCTCTCACAAACACACACGCACACTCACACACACTCGCAAACATAAACCAATGTGCAAACACAAACTCGCACACTCAGATGCACGCACACACCCATGTGCACCAAACAACCAAATGCACACACACACACACACATGTATGCCCCCAAAGCAGCAGTAATCTGTGATCTGGTCGATTTCGGGGGTCCAGCCAGGAGAGGCGAGGACACACACGCGCACACACTGTGACAGACCACAGACAGACGGACGAGGTGTGTACATTTCAGGACACCTTGACAGAAGACGCCAAACTCAGAGGTTTTTTTAATATAACCGACGTAACAAAGCACAGAATGAAGGAACATTTCCAGAGATCCTAGCTCCACCCAGGTTGGCTGCTCGCCCCAGCGCGTGAGGTGTCACAAAACCATTATTCCAGTTATCGACTGAATACACACAAGAAGACTGACACACACAAAGTCTCTGTCTCTCTCTCTCTCTTTGTCTCTCTCTGTCTCTCTCTCTCTGTTTGTCTCTCTCTGTCTCTCTCTCTCCTCGTTTAAAAGATGTCGCCCGTGACGGGTCTGTGAGGCCCGCTTCATGGTGCTGGGAGGGCTGGGAAGGCTCTGACCCTCTGGGAAAGTCACAATGAACCGTCCCCTTCTGCAAGCAGGGGCATTCATTCAGAGCCCTAGAAATGCCTGTGTGCGTGAGTGTGTGTGTGTCAGTACTGTCGCCTCTAAACCAGACATTGGTATAAAGATCTTTAACTGGTAGATGTCTTTGAGAGCTCACCAGATCATCTCCATTTCAGGAAGACATAAATCGACATCTAGTCTTTGTTCTGGTGGTAATATAGGTATAATATTGGGACTGTAGTGTGTGTGTGTGTGTGTGTGTGTGTGTGTGTGTGTGTGTGTGTGTGTGTGTGTGTGTGTGTGTGTGTGTGTGTGTGTGTTATTCAGATTGGTGTGTAGAATCATGTGTTTATGATTTATTGGCATGGTTGCCCTGACAGGAACTCTATATATGGAGAAATACTATCGATGTCATATCCTCTTTAAGTACTCCTCTGGCCATATATTCTAACATGTCTAAACAGTGGTCTGTACTGGTCGGGGTGGAAAAATTTGAGCGTGTGTGTGTGTGTCCATTTAGTGTATCTGTGTGACAGTCAGGGTCTCGTGCTAACGCTTTTGCGCCCACTTCAGGCGTATTTGTTTCGCAACGTGCGTGTAAAAGCATGGCGAGGTATGTACAAACATGCCGCACTGAGGTAAAAGCGCAAACTGCCAGTCGCGGCAATTGAAAATGGCAAATTGTGCTTTTCCGTGTCATGCATATGCATTCAAGGGGAAAGTGGGAGTTCCCATAAAGAGATGGGAAGGGAAGAGTAAAGTGCGCCTAATTATGTATTTCCCGGTATGTACAGAAACCGCGCCTGAAAGCGCACCTCTATTTTGCGGTGATAATTCTGCACCTCTTAAAAGCAGGTGTAAACCAGGATGCGTGTTTCCTCGCATCTGCCTCCTGGTGAAATGGCAGCAGTAATCCGGGCAATATGAAGACATAGGCCAAGGAGACAATCTGAACGGATTTTTGCCACAAGGATCACGTTTTCAGTTGAGTGAACATTAAGACATATTACGCGTTACAGATTAAGGATCCATGCAATATTACAGTTATTGGAATTTGTAATTTCGGTCCAGATGGCATTTTTGTGTCGGTGTGGAATTCCGGCCTTGTATAATATTTACATTTGCTGTTACCTCATGAACAAGCACATCACTTTCGTTATCACTAAATCTTTTTTTTCGCTGTTTTG
>NC_140371.1:4660000-4665000 GCF_054491055.1 Hypomesus nipponensis
GCGTCACCCCAGTCCCAACCCAGCCCCACAGGCCCTTCCTAACCCCCCCAGCCTGCCCAGTCCTTAGCTAGCTCCCCCAGCCTCGATCGAGCCCCCTCAACCTCTCCAGTCCCAACCCTGCCCCCCACCCAGGCCCCCAGCCCCTACCTAGCCCCCTCAATTCCCAAGCCACAACTCAGCCCCCCAAACCCTCTGTCTCAACCTAAACCCCCCAGTCTCAACTCAGCCCCACCAATCAAGCCCTTACCCCCACCAGTACCATTTAAGCACCGCCCCTCCCCAAGCACTGGGGCCCTTTTCCCAGGTACGATCTGTCCTCTGCTGCAATTAAAGGCAGTAATGATGTCAGCCTGTGTTCCTCATTAGACAACATGTATGCGGCTACTTAACAGGTGTGTGTGTGTGTGTGGGTGTACGTGTGTGTGTGTGTGTGTGTGTGTGTGTGTGTGTGCGAGTGCACGTGCATTTGTGAGTGTGTGTGTGTGTGTGTGTGTGTGCGTGTGTAAAGGTGATGACCTGGACCTGTTTTACATTTCTCCAGCGTCACACACCGAGACGTCCAGTGATTACCTCATTACCAACCCCCGGAATCTTCTAGAATGATGTCACTCACAGCTCATTCCTATTGTCCCATAATGATGAGGTAACAAGCATCCAGGTGTGTTGCGCTGCAAGCTCACACACAACATCTCACCTATACACAGGGCCTGAAACACGATGATTTGAACTGCGAGTCCAAACATCACTCCACACATTTCAGGACTTTGGATTGGCGTTTGGAAGTTAATGAAACTACACTTCAACAAGAAGACTGGAAACTAGCTTTCTACCTCATCAACCAGACTTGAATGCATGTATTTTCAAAGGATTTTAGTTGCAAATCTCCACACATTCAGTACATGATCCACATGCTGCTCAAAAACAATAGGAATGTTTTATTTGCAGTTGACCCATATGTCACTATTAATAGCTGCAGGCGCCTGCTCTGGTGATTAGCCTCACGATGCTAACTCTGATTAGCCTCGCAATTACTATAGTAATGCAAATCCAGATTTTCCAAGTGGTTGGTTCAGCGATGCTAGCTGATATCAATTTAGCGACGCTAATGTCTGGCGCCAGTCTGATTCACTTCATTAACACCGGATCCTATCAGAGCTCACTCTGGTCAACCACCAGCCAATAGCAGGGCGACCCTCCTTCCTGGTCCAGTGGGATTGGAAAGTTTCAACATTGGGGCACCCACCCCACCTTCACGAGAGAAGAATTGAAGTAGTATGATTGTCTGCTAGCATGCTAAGTCAGACAGCCAGGGGCCTTGGTAGCTCAGCCACCCCAATTCTAGCTGTCCTCTTTGGAGCTATGTAAATACAGGGACAGGCTTAATCAGTACAACAATACACGTTCATTTTCAAGAAAAACACACATACACACACACATCACCCCTCCCTGAGCATAGATGCTGACACACACAGGCACACACAATAAGCCCATTTATATCTGAGTGATATCACAACTACCCCTCTTTAACTGCCTCCTCAGTTGATTGGTGGGCAGGTTCACTCACGGCCTGGTAGACCGAACACTGATGCGATGACAACACAACACGCTGATTGGGATGTCACTCTTCTCTCCTCCTTACCTTTTGTTCTTCCCTCCTCCCTTCTCATGTCCTTCCAGCTCATTCCCCACGTCCTCCCCACCCTCGCCATCCTTCTCAACCCACTCAATGTCCAGCTGCCAGACAGGCTAACTCTATTATCAGAGAGGTGTGAGGCTGGTAATAGATCTCCACCCCCACACACTCTCACACACACACAGACACACACAGACACACACAGATACACACACATTGTTATGGACATTCCATGGGACTCTGTTTGCTCCCTGAGCACCATAGTGAAACATGATCCAAATGCTATAATAGGAATCTCCAGAAATGTAATTGTGAGTCCATTAGCCAGATTGGACGAACATGTTGGATGGTGACACTGAGGTCAGCATGTTAGCCAGGTTAGCATTGCTAAAGATATTGCTAGTTAGAGTTAGCCTTGCTAGGTTAATCAAAGTTAGCATCACCAGGCTAATCACAAGACCAAGCGCCCACAGCGTAACATAAGTGTAGTGGGTTGTCTCGTGTTTGTTTGTGGGTTTGAATTCAAGTTATTGTGTACATACTGTCCATGTGTGTTTTACTGTGTGGACGTTTGCATTTAGGCTTAAGGGAGAGAGAGAGAGAGAGAGAGAGAGAGAGAGAGAGAGAGAGAGAGAGAGAGAGTGTCTAATGACTTTCTCATTAACAGACGTAATGAGGTGTGTAAAAGTTGTTAACAGAATGGCTGTATGCTGCTGCTGCCACTAACAGCTAACTACCCTCTTCCTGCTCGCCTGGTGAAAACCCACACAGAAACCACACACACAACCTCTGTCTCTCTCTCCACCACACGCACGCATGCACAACCTCTGTCTCTCACACATGCCATACTCACATGAGCCCTTCTGTGTTAACGTGTGTTTGTGTCTGAGAAAAAGAGAGAGGGAGTGTGTGTGTGTGTGTGTGGGGGGGGGGGGGCTACACAGTGGAGAGAACAGACTAAAGTGCTGATAGACAGATACACATCCAGATGAAAGCTGGAAGTGTTAAAAGTGAGGGATTATAGAGAAGACAGAGAGTCAAGTATGGATCCAGGGCCCCAGGGCCATGGGACGACTGCCAAAACACGTGTGTGTGTGTGTGTGTGTGTGTGTGTGTGCGAGTGAGCGAGCGTGTGTGTGTCTCTCTCTCGACCTTCATCGTCCACTCATCTCTTTCTATTTCTACCTCGACCCTCTTAGTCTTTCTTTCTATGCATTTCAACACGTCTCTCCATCTCTACCCCATCCCTCCATCTCTTCCTCCATCTCTCTCCATCTCGCTCGACCTCCATCTCTGCCTTTATCTGCCTCCATCTCTATTTCCACCTCTATCTCTTAATCTACCACTGTCTTTACCTCAATCTTTACCTTCCTCTCTGCCTCTCTACCTCAATCTCTGCCTGTATATATCTCTATTATTCACCTCCTTCTCTACTTCTATCCATTTACTGTCACAGATGTGCAGATGTCCAACATCCACGTCTCAGTTTTCTTATTTCAGCAAGCTAGCATCGTCATTACAATTCAAAACGGTTGATCTCAAAAACAATCGCACACTGTATCACACACATCCACACAGACTCACACACACACACACATACACACGCGCACACACACACACACACAAGGAGGGAGGTGTCTCCCCTGAGCTCTGTTTCTCCACTCTGTAGTAGGATGAGAGGATGAGAGGGTAAGAGAAGGAGGACAGAGAAAAAAGAAAAGAGAAGGAGAGATGCAACAGAGAAGAGAGAGGAGAGATAGAGAAGAGAGAATGGGAGGGAGAGTTGGAGATTTGGCAAGCAGAGCAGAGGGAGGAGAACTTGATATATGAAGAGAACAGGGCTTTGATGAAAAGAAGAAACACACAAACACACATACACCCACAAACAAACACACACACATTCTGCCAGCCTACCAATGAAGTAAAATATTGAGTTTCAGACAGACTTGTTTTTATCTCTAATCAAATCTGAACTGTCTTCCAGCAGATTCTGTCTATTTATTTCTGTAGACATGCCAACTGCAGGAAATCATTTAGGAAGTCATTTAGCTGAATTATCTCATTTCCAACAAACCCCTTAGGGCTTCATCAGTTTACAATACACATACTGTACACACACGTGAACACACACGCTAACGCGCACATGAACACACACTCCAAACAGAGGGAAGGAAGCATCTGGAATGGGTTTGTGTCCAGCAAAGTTTTATTTTGATGTTGAAAGATGCAGGCTGAGATAGAAGGCTACACACACACACAAAACACTCACTCACTCACACACGCACACACACGCACACACATGCTCAGTGGGAGCTAACAGGGATTTCATGGCTCAGCAGAGCAGCGTTCTGAGAGGAGATCTTCGACATGATCTCTCAACAAGAACTAAGAGAAAACACACCGTATGTAGAACTTATCAAGTCCACATGAGGGTGGAACACAGACTCTGCACACACACACACACACACACACACACACACACACACACACACACAGACACACATTTGTATCCAATAATATACACACACAATCACGTTCAAGACCGAAGACTTTCAAATTTCATGGAGATCTCTTGTTTCACTGTAAGTGATTCATGGTGTGTGTTTGTGTGTGTGTGTTTTGGCTATGTGCCCCAGTCTTGGTACCTCCCGGTAGGTAGAGAATGAAAGAGTTAATACGGCAGCAGAAAGAGAAATCCATCCCTCCATCCCCTTCCTCCATCCAGCAGCTCTTGTTGAGTCCCCCCACCCCCACCCCACTCCTCGTGTGTGTGTGTGTGTGTGTGTGTGTGTGTGTGTGTGCGCGTGTGTGTGTGTGTGTGTGTGTGAGTGCAGACAAGCTCAGTGATTGAGTAGAGCCGAGTTGCATTGATCCTGACAAATGCTTACAGCGTTCATCGACCGGCATCAAGCAGAGAAAGTGTGTTTATGCACACGCACACAACCCTTCCATCCATCCCTTCATCAGTCACCAGCATGTGTCTGCAAGGAAAAGAACTCAGACAGGGAGAAAGAGGTCTGGAGAAGAAAAGAGGGAACAAACTGAGAGGCACAGAGAGAGAGAGATTGAGGGAGGGAGACAGAGAGAGACAGGCAGAGATAGAGCAAGACAGACAGAAAGACCGATTGAGACAGAGACAAAGAGAAACAGAGAGACAGCGAGAGAGACACACAGAGAGCGAGACAGAGAGAAAAAAGAGAGAAAGAGAGATCGGCAAAGAAAAAAAGAGAAAGGGAGAGAAAGAGATTCTGCACTCAGCCATGTCCAAAATAACAGTCTTCTCCAGGCCCATTACCTTATGTTGTTAGTGCTTTACCCTACATTAACCACACTTGGAAAATGTGTGTGTGTGCCCGTGCTTGCGGGT
>NC_140371.1:4672500-4697500 GCF_054491055.1 Hypomesus nipponensis
ATGGATGGGGGAGAGGAGAGCAGAGGAGAGAGATGGTAAGAGAGACTGATACGAATACAGGGAGAGAGAGAGAGATTGACAGAAAGAGAGAGAGACAGAAGGAGAGAGTGAGTGTGAGAGAGAGAGAGAGAGAGAGAGAGAGAGAGAGAGAGACAGAGACAGAAGGAGATAGAGTGAGTGAGAGAAGGAGAGAGTGAGTGTGAGAGAGTGAGTGTGAGAGAGAGAGAGAGAGAGAGAGAGAGAGAGAGAGAGAGAGTGAGTGTGAGAGAGAGAGAGAGAGAGAGAGGGGGGGGGGGGGTTAGGGTCATCCCCTCAGACTCGTCCAGCTGCCCCTCTCCGTGGGAGACGGGGTCACGACAGGGCGTCATTTTGGAACAGCCTCCCTCCAGGGTCGACGCCACACCTACCCTCTCCAACATTCAAATTCTAACCGACAAAATGGAACGACATTATTATTCCACGGGGCTACAATCATTTCAATGGTGACTCTTTCCTGTGTGACTCCACTGTTGTGGACGCAGAGCTGGAGAAACGAACACAGACATCCTACAAAACAGACGCGCTTGTCTCCAGACTCCTGAATACATTGAATCTCACGGCTATGTTGCTGAGGCGTGTGTTCGGCCGTATGGATGTTCGAGATGTACGTTAAGACGCATGCATGTTTGGGATGTGCGCTGCGTTGCATGTACGTTTGAAGTGTGTTAGTTGAGCTGTGTGTACTGTGTGTTTCAAGTGGGGCTCTGCAGAGTTGTGTTCACCTCTCACACACACACATACACACACAAACTGAAGACACTACATTCCCTACACACAGCAAAAACAGTAGACACAACACACACTACACACATACACACAACAGACATCACACCCACACACACACACTACACATGGATCTCAAACACTGTTACTACTGCCGTCCTAAGTAGGACACGTCTCTGCCAGTCTCAACACACACACACACACACACACAGACCCACGTTGCCCAGCCACTCCCAGAAGCAGAGTTCCAGATAGACTGCCAGACATACCATGGCCCATTGTATGGGCATGCTGGGACCAGTGGATACACACACACACACACACACACACACACACCCTAAATCTAAATACAAACACAGGAGTTAGATTTGACTCCAATGCAGTGTTTGCTTCTGAACACATTCACACACACACACACACACACACACACACACACACACACACAGCGGTCACAGAAGTTCCTGTGGTGTTTTATCTGGTCCTTATGTTGTTGCAATGACTGATACACTTGCACACACACACACGCACACACACACACAACAGAGTGACTCATCCTTAATGAAGCTGTTTCTTCATTTTAATTTGGGGTGAGACATGAGTGTTTCCTCTGAGGACTGTGGAACCACACTACCTAGTCATATTACAGACAGAGCAGCTTATCTAGAGCGAGAGAGAAAGAGAGAGAGAGATGGGAGGGTCGGCTACTTGTAAACCGCAACTCATTTTTTTGAAAATATCCCTCTCCATTTTGCTCGTATATGCACTCTGATTTTTAATAAGAGCTCTTAGTATAGCCACAATGGAGGTATGAGTGTGTGTACATGTGTGTGTGTGTGTGTGTATATGTGTGTGTGTGTGTGTGTGTGTGTGTGTGTGTGTGTGTGTGTGTGTGTGTGTGTGTGTGTGTGTGTGTGTGTGTGTGTGAAAGCCACTCCAGGCCACTTCAAGCCCAGTCTCAACATGGCTAGCTTGACGACTGAGGATCGGAATTCAGGAGAGAGGACAAAGACACACTTCCATTTGTGTGTGTGTGTAGGTGGGTGTAGGTGTGTGTGTGAGAGAGAAATGAATAGTAAATTAACCAAATTAATAGGAATATAAGGATCAAGATGGAAAGACGTTCTGTTTCATTCACAGGTACTCTTCCAGTCTCATACTAAATGTAAAATCATCACATTCTTCTCCCAGATAGACGGCAAGTCCTCTTAGTTTGCTGTGGGTTCTCTGTGTTGCCCTCCTCCTCACCTCCTCATCTCCTCCTCCCTCACCTCACCTCCTCCTTTTCAGCTCCCTCGTCACCTCCACCCTTATCTCCTACCTCATCCCTTCCTCCTCATCTCCTCACCTCCTCATCTCCTTCACCCTCACCTCCTCATCTCCTTACCTCCTCGCCTCACCTCCTCCTTCTCAGCTCCCTCATCTCCTCTTCCTCACCTCCTTCATCTCCTCCTTACCTCCTCCCTCCTCATCTCTGTCATGCCTGACCCCTATCCACACACACCCACACCCATACAAACACGCACACATAACACACACACGCACACTTCCATTATGTCACCTCTGTCAGGCCTGACCCCATACCAAATACCCAAGCCCCCCGGGTAACCAAGGTGACCAAATGAGGCCCCAGCCATCACCTAGCAACCACACAACAATGAGCTCCAAGGAGACGGAATGGCTTGAGCAAAGGGCAGGCTTTTCTCTAGGGAGGGAAGGAGGGATGGAGGGAGGGAGGGAGGGAAAGGGGGATGGAGGAAGGTATATGGTTTGCACCACGTTTTATACTGAGAAAGTAACACATATGTGTGTGTGTGTGTGTGAATGCACATATGTGTGTGTGTGTGTGTGTGTGTGTGTGTGTGTGTGTGTGAATGCACATATGTGTGTGTGTGTGTGTCAACTCCACAACCCCACAGATCAGTCCCAGCACCAGCCAGGGGCTCTCTCCTCTCCTGCTAGATGTCTCTTCACCTGAGCTGTACGTGAAGTATGACCGCTGTCTGGGACAGCTAAAGGTCCTGCTCCCATCCCAGTATGACCGCTGTCTGGGACAGCTAAAGGTCCTGCTCCCATCCCAGTCTGCTGTCTCTCTGCCCTGCCCACAACTGATGGTTTCCATGGAGACAAGCAGAAAGGTGTGTCAGACTGCACCTATCCTACTTCTGCTGCCTTATATCGAAACCACACAAACACACACACACATACACACTCACACACACACACACACACACACACACATGCGCACACACACACGCCACAATACATAGACAGACATGCTCTTAGATTTTAAAAGCACACCTACACACACACACACATACACACTAGGGATGGGAAGATTCACCGATTCGCATCGGTGCATCGCATATAAGTTCACGATGCGATGGCCCGGATCAAAAAAGTGTGCACCGAATACAATGTGGGATGAAATCGCGATGCATCGTTTCTAACATCTTTGCATCGATATAATCCGATGTATTTACATATAATTATGTGTATGCAAACACCTTTAGTATTTAGAAATTTGAACAATGATTTGTGACAAATAATTCTATATTTAGTTAGTTTCTTAAGCACGGTTTTATCTCCACTGCTGTCAGTGGCCGATTCTCGTTTCGCGCGAGTTGGAGGCGTGTTCGGGCGAGTGTTATCACGGCGGAGGAAGAGTTACACGTTCCTACAAATTGCAATAAATCCAAGGTTTGGCAACACTTCGGATTTTACAAGAAAGATGGGCAATTTGACAAGACCCATGCAATTGACAAGATATATCGTACTGCTATAAAGTACACAGGCAGCACGGCTAATTTAGGTAGTCACCTGAAGAGTCTACATGGTATTTGTGTGGAGACGTCTGCCTCCCCCTCGGATTCAGCTGGCTACAGTCAGTGGCTAGCTCCAGCGGTACCCCTAGCAAGAATAGGAAGCTATTTTCCGACAAAACAAATCCCTGTTGTGTACAACAAAGTAAGACGAGAGATAGCTGAGTCATTGAGAAAAATTTCAAGTTGGACGTATGAGTTCAATTTAGTGTGTTGTATTATGACAGTGTTTACAGCAGCTTGTGACTGCCTGTAATAGTTAACCCTTTTTTACATTCAGAGAACACATACAACAGGAAAGAAGGACTGGTTTAAGGCAAGGTCCAGGCCTAATGTTATTTTATCTATTGTCAGAGACTTTTAATATGTGAAATAAAACTTTCACTTGTTTAGTTAATTGATGATTTGCAGTCTGACAAAGAAATAAATCATAGCATAAATGTAAATCATTATGTACCATATTAAATTGCATGGTATCATATTCCCTTTGCATCGCATCTCACTGAATCGCATCGTGTCGAATCGCACTGCTTCGCAATAGGGGTGAATTTTATCGTATCGCATTAGTAGTTGCTTTTATGTATCTTTAATGTATCGGATCGTTGGCAGTGCATCGAGATGTGTATAGTATCGTCCTCAGTGATGGAGATGCACATCCCTAATACACACACTCCACAATACACATTCTCCATTTCTGCAAGACATTACAAAACAATCTATGTTTGGTTTACAAACCTACACCTCTTTATCTCTACAAAATACAAAAACTCCCCTTCTCTCTATCTATCCCTACCCTCCCCCCCTCTCTCTCGAACAGACACACAACTTCTCGAGGGAAAGGAGACGATACAACAATAAACATAACTTTGTTTACTATGGAGGAGGGAGATGGAGAGAGAGAGAGAGAGAGAGAGAGAGAGAGAGAGAGAGAGAGAGAGAGAGACAGACAGACAGACAGAGAGACAGACAGACAGACAGACAGACAGACAGACAGACAGACAGACAGACAGACAGACAGACAGACAGACAGACAGACAGACAGACAGACAGACAGACAGACAGACAGACAGACAGACAGACACAGAGAGACACAGAGAGACACAGAGAGAAAGGGGATGTGTTTGTGCTGAGGCAGTGTGTTAGCCTGTTGGCCACCAGTCAGTTAGCTTGTTCATGTGAAAACTCTTTGTTTTGCCTCAATGACCTCCTCTCTTTTACAGCTACTTTATGGACTGGAACCTGCATGTATCCCCTGGGCTGGCTAAAACCACGCACGCACACACACGCACACATGCACACACACACAGACACACACAAGCTCTTTCTGTCTTTCACCCTGACTCTCTCTCTCTCCCTCCCTCTATATTCATCTCTCACATGAACAAACTCCAAAGACACAAACTCACACCTCCCCGTCTGTAATGTGGCAGCGAGGAAAGGCAGAGCAGCAGAGGAAGATAAACAGAGAGAGGCGGAGAAGCAGAGAGGCAGACGGCGAGGAGGAGAGAGGAGAGGCAGAGAGGTTGAGAGAGGCAGAGAGAAGAGAGACAGAGGAAGAGGAGCGGCAGAGGCAGAGAGAGGCAGAGAGAGACAGAGGGAGAGGAGTGGCAGAGAGAGGCAGAGGCAGAGAGAGACAGACGGGGAGAGGGAGAGGTCAAGATGGAACTGTAGGGGGAGGAGGTTGTGTGTGTTAACTGGACCCTGGTATGATGTAGCAGTAATCCCACTGCCGGGACTGATGAAGGCATCGGGGGTGGGAGGAGATCATTGATGTAGGGCCAAGCGTTACAGGATTAAACACACACACATGCACGCACGCAAACACACACACACACACACACTGTGGGAGACCTGCAGGCTAATTAAAACGTGACACTCGCACACACTAGTTTCTCTCTCTCTCTCTCTCTCTCTCTCTCTCTCTCTCTCTCTCTCTCTCTCTCTCTCTCTCTCTCTCTCTCTCTCTCTCTCTCTCTCTCTCTCTCTCTCTCTCTCTCTCTCTCTCTCTCTCTCTCTCTCTCTCTCTCTCTCTCTCTCTCTCTCTCTCTCTCTCTCTCTCTCTCTCTCTCTCTCTCTCTCTCTCTCTCTCTCTCTCTCTCTCTCTCTCTCTCTCTCTCTCTCTCTCTCTCTCTCTCTCTCTCTCTCTCTCTCTCTCTCTCTCTCTCTCTCTCTCTCTCTCTCTCTCTCTCTCTCTCTCTCTCTCTCTCTCTCTCTCTCCCTCTCTGTCTCTCTCTGACTCTCTCTCTGACAGACAGTCTTCTCTCATATATCTTCTCTTGAGCCAGGCGGCACCTTCACTTTGTTTCTGAAACACACAGCCTATAGAATAACACAAATGGCCTTGTTCTCTATTTGTTTGTTTGTATGTGAGTGAGTGAGTGAGTGAGTGTGCACTACCCTCGCTAAAGCACCTTCTCATCTACCCCTATGCTAAATATCTCTGCAGTCTCTGATAACGGCTGACAGAAAGTGACTACAATTCACCACTCCTTCCCACCGCCCACACTATCTCTGTAAAGCCAGGCTGTACTAGGTCACTGCGCTGGTTGACTGCTCTGGTCGGGTCTGAGATTTACGGCTCGGGTTTTAAGCCAGTCTTACAGATAACACCACACTCCCCATCCCTCCATCCCTCCCTCCCTCCGTCCCTTCACCCCCCCCCCCATTCCCCTCAGCACCTTTAGAGCCTTTCATCCCCCCCTCCTTCTATCCCCGATATCCCCCTCCACCCTTCCACTCCTCCCCATCTCTCAAGTCCTTCATTGGTCCCTCCACCCCCCACCCCCCTCATCTCTCCCCTGGATACCCACATGAAAGGGCTCTCTGCTGGGCACACCTCATTACCACAGCCTGGGGCTCCGGCCTGCCGTCCAGGCCTCTGGAAACCAAGCCTCAGAGTCAGGGGGGGCATGATGTGCTCGTTTGGCCGGGCATCAAAATAGCTTCGCAGTGATACCATGTTGGAAGGGGAGCAGAGCAGAGATGTCGGTGGGGGAGAGGCGGGCAGGAGAGAGAGTTGTTGGAAGAGGGAGAGACAGGGGATGCAGGGATGGTGAGAGGGGTCCTGTTACCCCAGAAACAGAGAGACACAGAGAGAGAGACACCAGATTGACAGAGAGACAGAGAGAGATAGACAGGGAGAAGCAGGAGGGAGAAACAGGAGGAGGAGGGAGGGGGGTCCTGTTTGACAGGAGAAAGAGAGATGGAGGGAGGGAGGGAAAGGCAGACAAGAGGAGAGCAAGAAGGAGAGAGAAGAGGTTTAGAAGACAAGGAGGGGGTGGGCTTCGATGGGAGATGTTGGGAGACAGGGGAGGAAGGGGGAGATGGAGGAAGCGGAGACTGAGTTGAAGGGGGAGACCGGGGGTGGAAGGGGGAGATGGAGGGAGGGGAGACTGGGGGTGGAAGGGGTTAAGCTGGAGAGACTGTCCTATCAGCAGCGTTTTATCCTTCCAGCAGCAGTGTCACCCAGGCTTCCTGGACCAGGTCAGCTTTGATGTGTTAATACACACACACACACACACACAAAAGAAAAGAGGTGATGAGAAAAAAACAGATGGGACCTCTCACCAGCAATATCTCTCTTATGCTCCCTCTCCCTCTCCCTCTCCCCTTCTCTCTCTCCCCCTCCCCTCTCCCCCCTCTCCCTCCCTCCCTCCCTCCCTCCCTCCCTCCCTCCCTCCCTCCCTCCCTCCCTCCCTCCCTCCCTCCCTCCCTCCCTCCCTCCTCTCTCTCTCTCTCTCTCTCTCTCTCTCTCTCTCTCTCTCTCTCTCTCTCTCTCTCTCTCTCTCTCTCTCTCTCTCTCTCTCTCTCTCTCTCTCTCTCTCCCTATCTAGCACCATCCCACACCTCTTTATCACCCTTCTTACTCCATCCAGATATATTCTATAGCACTTTAACTCACTTTCTTCTCTGCATCCCTCGCTTCTCTGTTCTCTTTATTGCATTCAGTTCTCACTCCCACCACTCTTCCCCCTCCTCTCTGTCACTCTCCCCTGCTCGCCCTCTCTCTACCCACTCTCTCTACACCGTCCTCCTCTACCCTCTCTCTCCACCTCCGGAGGTGTCAGATTGGTGAGACTTCTATTTACACCACACAACAGGTACAGTGTGTGTATGTGTCTGTGAGAGAGAGAGCGTGTAAAACAGCAGGGAGGAAAATGATGTGTTTCCAAAAGTTCCCCACACAGGGAGAAGAGAGAAGAGGAGAGGAGAAGAGAAGAGAGGAGGGGAAAGGAGAGGAGAGGGGAGAGAGGAGAGGAGAGGGGAGAGGAGAGGGGAGAGGATCCTCCCTGTTGTCTGTTGAGACTGGAGATTTGAGCACCTCACAGGAGAAAACTGAGAACACACTGTCCTGGTTCTAGCACTTTCCTGACTAACACAGACATACCCTCACACAGACAAAGACAAACACAAAAGCACACACACACACATACACACGCACACAGGATTACTGGTCAAATGTTTTGCCATCAAGCACACTTCAAAGTATTTTCTAAAATGGAACGTTTTCTAGGACTTAACTTTTCCTGCAATGAAGAGGTAAACTCATGTCTTTCTCTTTCTTTTTGTGTGTCTCTCTCTTTCTCCCTCTTTTACCTTCCCCCTTTCTCTCTCCTTCTCTCTCCATGTCTTTCTCCCTTTCTCTGTCCCTCTTACCCCTCTCTACTTTTCTCCCTCTCTCTTTGTCATGTGTGTGTATTCCCCAAATAAGAGTTGGGAGTCTTGGTTACTACAGCAACGAGTAAAAGAGGGAGGTGTATGTGCTACTCTGTGCCTGTCTGTATGTGTGTGTAGAGTGTGTGAATGTGTGTGTAGAATGTGTGTGTGTGTGGTTGTGCGGTCGGGTGCTAGGTGTTGCCCTGCAGTTTGTTTGTTTGCAATCTCAGACGGTATCAGACAGAGCCTCGGGCTAGAGGGTCGAAGCAATGTGTGTGTGCGTGTCTGAGTGTTTGTGTGTGTGCGTGTGTGTGTGTTCAGCTGTAAATGTGTCCTGTCTCTCTCCTGGAGGACAGGGAGGCACGGGGTGGGGGGGGGGGGTCCCAGGGGGAGTCCCAGACCAGCAGATCTACACCCCCCTTGCCCCCACCCCCCCACACACACACACTATAAGACACAGCAGAGAGAGGCCCAGTAAGGCCCCAGTAGAGGCCCAGTAGAGGCCCAGTAGAGGCCCGGTAGAGGCCCAGTAGAGGCCCGGTAGAGGCCCAGTAGAGGCCCAGTAGAGGCCCAGTAGAGGCCCAGTAGAGGCCCGGTAGAGGCCCAGTAGAGGCCCAGTAGAGGCCCGGTTGAGGCCCGGTAGAGGCCCGGTAGAGGCCCCAGTAGAGGCCCGGTAGAGGCCCAGTAGAGGCCCAGTAGAGGCCCAGTAGAGGCCCGGTAGAGGCCCGGTAGAGGCCCAGTAGAGGCCCAGTAGAGGCCCCAGTAGAGGCCCCAGTAGAGGCCCAGTAGAGGCCCAGTAGAGGCCCAGTAGAGGCCCAGTAGAGGCCCAGTAGAGGCCCCGTAGAGGCCCAGTAGAGGCCCAGTAGAGGCCGGTCCCCAGGCACCAGCACCATGGTCCAGTTTGAATCAGATGATCTGGTTACACTTTGAATGTGTCCTCCAGATGCCCTGCAGGAGCAGAGATGAGCCACACAGATGCCCTGGACACACACACACACACACACAAACCTGACACACACACACACACACAAACCTGACACACACACACACACAAACCTGACACACACACACACACTCTTTAAAAATTCTGATGAATGTACTGGCTTTCTCATTCAAAAAGAGGCCACTGCACCCATCCCCCATATGCTGTGACAGACACACACACACACACACACACAAACACGACAGACACACACACACACGACTGGCACTATATGGGCTGTTATTTCTGGCTGAAGTTGTAGCATTCCACAGGCGGCTGCCAACCCCACCAGCCAAGGTGTGTGTGTGTGTAGGTGTGAGTGAGAGTGTTTGCGTTTGTGTGTGTGTGTGTGTGTGTGTGGATGGGTGAGTGTGTGTTCGGTGTGTCTGTGTGTCTGTGTATGTGTGTGTGTGTGGGGTGTGTGTGTGGATGGGTGAGTGTGTGTTTGCGTGTGTCTGTGTGTCTGTGTGTGTGTGTGTGTGTGTGGGGGTGTGTGTGGAGGTGAGAGCAGCCCGGTCTCCTGTATGTCACTTTCAATCATGCCCTGCCAAAGCTATCCTCTACTGACCCACTAACACACACACACACACACACACACACACACATCTCTCAATTCAGCAAGCAGACTCTCTGGCAGACTTGCAGAGTGAGATCCCTGAGAGTGTTCCTGACTGATCTAGACCATACAGGGATGTCTTATTCATGCTCTATCCATTCAGAATGACCGAGCCACTCCTTGATCCCACACACACACACACTATCTCTCTTTCTCACACACACTCTTTCTCTCACACACACACACACACACACAATCTCTTTCACACACATACTATGTCTGTCTCGTTCACACTCTCTCTCACACACACTAACAGTCAGTTCATATGCTGCACCCTCTCAGACGCGTCCAATCACTAATAGAAAATGTGTTTGTAAGCACAATCGTGTGACCCAACCACACACACAAACAGGAGACCTCCGTACCCATTACAAAAAGATTCATGAAAATCCAAATGAATCGTAAAACATCCACCCACTGTTGGCAGGTAACTCAGCTGGCTCTGAACACGGACATTGTATGTGGGAGCGCTATCATTTCTCATTGAGAGTCTGGTGCAACCGCCCAATATTTACACTTCAAAACATTCCCTCGGAATTCTCCCTGAGCCTCACACTGAGAGACCGTCTCTGGAAGGATCAAACAGATAAACACAAGCCGAGAGAAACCCACTTCGGTCCTCCAACACAAACACAGCACGCGACACAGAGCAAGAATACACGGCTAAAGCATCTCTTTAATCTCCCGAAATAGCCTGATGGAGAATGTAGTCCCTGCTGAACAGCAGCCGAGGCTGTATAAACACTGGGATGTGTAACGACACTGTTACTGTGTGTTTAATTGGTGTTTTTCCTCTGTGTGTTTGTCTGTGTGTGTTTGTCTGTGTGTGTACGTGTGTGTGTGTGTTGATCTCCCAGGTTGCAGTGTTAGGGTTTGTGTACCAGAGCGTCTCTGTTGTCAAGCATTAGCACGGAAATCAGGGATGAATGAGGAAACGAGATGAGGATGAACCACACCCCTTCCCCCTGCCCAGCCCCCCCCCCCCCCCCCCCGGGTCACCTGGCTTACCCCCCACAGAGCAGGTACCATCACACCCCTCCTCCAGGACTGCCTCCCTACCCCCTCTCTCCACCCCGCTGCCCGCCTTGCTACACCCCCCATGGAGAAAGTAAATGGAACACCTCTACCCTGCTCTGCTCTCCTCTCCTTTCTTTCTTTCCCCTCCTCTGTGTGTGTGTGTGTGTTTACACGTCATAGTCACACAGGACAAGCGGCGGTAAACAGTGATCCGAGGAGAGATCATAAATACCCCCCCCCCCCGCCCACTCCTCCTCCCCCCTCTTCTTTTCCCGTCCCTCCGTCCCCCTCTCCGGCCCCCCTCCCCTCCGAACCAGATGCCAATCCCTGGGGGCGACTATCTCCCTGGATGTTTACCCCCTCGCTCTGCCCCTCCCTGCATCCACCTTCCTCTCTCCATCCCTCCATCCTCCCTCCTTCCTCCTGCTCCCACACTGCGAACACGTTCTAATTACAGACACGGCTCGCAAGATTACAGGCCAGCACGGCAGAGCGGGATGGCGGGATCGAAGGAGGTGGGGAGGGGAGGGGAGGGGGGGGGGGGGGGGGGCAACAACAGGTCGTTAACAATGATGGATGCCTCTCTTTTTTCATTGTTATTCTTCCCTCTCTCCGCGCTACTCGTCCACCCTCCTCTCCCGCCCCCCGCCTTTATTTGTTTCCCCAGGCTCTCTCTCCCTCTCTCTTTCTCTCCATCCATCACCCAGCCCTAACTATCTCCAACTATCTCTAATAATCTCGACTCAGCTCCAATCATCTCTAATCGTCTCCCATTATTCCTGATCTGACAGTGCCAATGCATCAGAGTCAGTTTTTCGACACATGTAAAAGTGAACGGTTATTTCACATTCCATCCATGTCTACCCAAAGACTGCGGCTCTGCAGCCCCGCTGTTCCTCTGGGCTTCAGACCGCATGTACCAGGCCGGCTCCAACCAACCTTTCTGTATATTTTTCTTCATTCAAAACATGCCTTCATAGCACTCATAAAGCCATATTCGGAATGTCCTCGACAAATTAAACAACTGGCTGACTCTCATTGTCATGAATACTCACTGTCTTTCAACTTGTGGTCTCTACCGTGGGTAAAAAAAAAAGTGACAATAAGTCAAATATAAATATAAAGTATGCACTCTCGAAACTCTCAGCTGACAATGGTTGGCTTCTTCTCCACACCACGTTTCCAGACATGCTTCAATACCATTACAAAGAGCACAGTTCCAGGTCCATCTCTGTTTTCCCATGGAAGGTCGAGTCTGAGCCCCCTGCAGGGGGTCTCCCCCGGCCCTCCTGACTGCCGACAGTACCCCCCCAACCCCCCACCCCCTTTCTCAGTCCTGGAATCAGAGTAAGTGGCGTAATGACCACGTTCATGCCTTAATGACTCATACGAGCTAAAAGTCATCGAGGTAACCAGTGCCCTGTTATTAAGCAACCTTCCGACCTGGAGATAGAAAGCGTGAAGAGAAGGGTAGACAGAGGAGCTACAGGAGTGAAAGGTCGAGAGAGAGAGAGAGAGAGAGAGAGAGAGAGAGAGAGACAGAGAGAGATAGAGAGAGAGAGAGAGAGAGAGACCGAGAGAGAGAGAGAGAGAGAGAGAGAGAGAGACAGAGAGAGAGAGAGAGAGAGAGAGAGAGAGAGAGAGAGAGAGAGAGAGAGACAGAGAGAGAGAGAGAGAGAGAGACAGAGAGAGAGAGAGAGAGAGAGAGAGAGAGAGAGAGAGACAGAGAGAGAGAGAGAGAGAGAGAGAGAGAGAGAGAGAGAGAGAGAGAGAGAGAGAATGAATGAATGAATGAAAGAAAGAAAGAAAGAAATGATAAACAGCATGTAGAGAGAAAAGACAGGGTCCCGAGAATGACAGTAAAGAGAAAAAAGAAAGAGAGAGAGTAGAGAGAGAGGAGAGAGAGAGTAGAGAGAGTGGTTGCAAGCAGGGTAATTACCCGGGCACAGAGATCGTGAAGGCTGGTGTTTAACCTGAAGGCTGCAGTCTGCAGCATTAACCTCCATGTTAGACCCATTAAAGACAGACCCTAACTAGACCCTGGGAGCTTTTACAACAAGTGCACACACACACACACACACACATACACAGGCACGGACACACACACACGGAATGGCAGCGTAAGTAAGTCTTCCTCAGGCAGAGCAGAATCTTTAAAGTCCATCCACTGCTGCTGGCTGGCGGGTCTGAAGCCTGAGTCTGGGGCCGGACGGGGCAGACGCGCGGCTGGGGACTGAAGACACACGTCAGGGTTGGGATCCCTCTGCCCACCACCCTCCGTGTGCCACGTGTCAAATCCTGGCCTCGCAGACATCTCATACACATGTGACCCAACGGATCGGCACGTTGATACTGTCCACCGACAGTGCCAACGATATTGGCCGGGGTTTCCCAGATTCGTTAAGAAGCTCTTGACGCGAAGAGCCTCTTAGGAGCGTTCTAAGAGCGTTCTAGAGCGTTCTAGAGCGTTCTTAGAACTCAGTGTTAAGAGCTTCTTAACGAATCTGGGAAACCCGGCCATTGTTTTGAAGCCGTCGGTTTCAAATTCTCTCGGCGTGCGGGTTGGGTGGGTTAGGGGGTTCTCGGGGAGCGTTTGTTCACCAGCGTGCCTACAGTGTTCAGCCCAACCCCCCCTTCTCAACCCCCCCACCCCAGGAGAGAGAGAGGGAGTGAGAGAGCCCCCAACAGGTTCATGGAGGCTCTGTCTCTCTCTGCCAAGGACACGGCACCGGTGAGTGAGAATGCAGACCCACTGAGCAGCTGTTTAAGCTGTTCCAGCATTCTGCAGAACCTGTTATGGGCAGGATGCCACCAGAGGACCTGGGCTGGGGGGAGAGGAAGGGACCAGGGCTGGGGGAGAGGAGGGGACCAGGGCTGGGGGAGAGGAAGGGACCAGGGCTGGGGGGAGAGGAGAGGAGGGGACCAGGGCTGGGGGGAGAGGAGGGGACCAGGGCTGGGGGGAGAGGAGAGGAGGGGACCAGGGCTGGGGGGAGAGGAGAGGAGGGGACCAGGGCTGGGGGGAGAGGAGGGGACCAGGGCTGGGGGGAGAGGAGAGGAGGGGACCAGGGCTGGGGGGAGAGGAGGGGACCAGGGCTGGGGGGAGAGGAGAGGAGGGGACCAGGGCTGGGGGGAGAGGAGGGGACCAGGGCTGGGGGAGAGGAGGGGACCAGGGCTGGGGGGAGAGGTGGGGAGGGGACCAGGGCTTGGGGGAGAAGAGGGGACCAGGGCTGGGGGAGGACAGGACCAGTGGAGAGGAGTAGAAGGAGGAGGCTGGAGGAGGACAGGAGGGGTAGAAGAGGAGGATGAGGAGCAGGAGGAGAAGGAGGTGATGAGGAGATGGAGAGATGCAGGGCTGGTGTAGAGGAGTATGTGAGAATGGGAGGAGGAGGAGGACTATATATATAAGTATGAAGTATGAAGCTTCCAGAAGGAAAATGATTTTTCCGTGGCTGTTTCCCAGATGCTGTAGGTAACCTGATCCAGAACACTGACACTGGGAACTCGGCGACAGGGACACTCCAATTATCCCCCGAAAAAATGGACCCTCGTTACAAACGCAAATAAAAGTTTAGTGTTACTCTGGGATAGTCACTCCACAGGGGTGTGTGAATGTGTGTGTGTGTGTGTGTGTGTGTGCGTGTATATGTGTGTGTGTGTGTGTGCGTGCAGTGGTTGGGTTGATCACCAAATGAAGACCGGTACTGAAACATTATCATCTTTAGTCTCTCTCTGTCTGTCTGAATCCCTCTCTCTCTCTCTCTCTCTCTCTCTCTCTCTCTCTCTCTCTCTCTCTCTCTCTCTCTCTCTCTCTCTCTCTCTCTCTCTCTCTCTCTCTCTCTCTCTCTCTCTCTCTCTCTCTCTCTCTCTCTCTCTCTCTCTCTCTCTCTCTCTCTCTCTCTCTCTCTCTCTCTCTCTCTCTCTCTCGTCAATGACATAAACAGTTCCTCATTATGACAGTCAGACATCCTCTCACCTGCAGAACAGCTCAGGGTCACATGTCCCCTTAGTTCTCCTCCATCATCCTTCAGCCGTCACACACACACACACACACAACTGCAGAATGATCTATATGCCAACTTGTTAACCTACAAACTCTCATGGACTCATGCAATCCAATGAAGTTCAGAATATAAATCAAGACAATGACCTTGACAGACAGAGAGAGAGAGAGAGAGAGAGAGAGAGAGAGAGAGAGAGAGAGAGAGAGAGAGAGAGAGAGAGAGAGAGAGAGAGAGACAGAGAGAGAGAGAGAGAGAGAGAGAGAGAGAGAGAGAGAGAGAGAGAGAGAGAGAGACAGACAGACAGACAGACAGACAGACAGACAGACAGACAGACAGACAGACAGACAGACAGATAGATAGATAGATAGTACTCACAGTCTGGATAGGGCAGCGTTCTTCTGGAACAGCAGTTCTGGAAGCTGCAGCAGTTGGTTACGGTTCAGACGCCTGCAGGGAAAACACAGGATCAGCAAACCTGTGTGTGTGTTTGAGTGTGTGTGGGTGTGGGTGTTTGTGTGTGTGTGTGTGTGTGTGTGTGTACATGCAGCTGGTGGGTATAGTGTGTGTAAAGCAGTGATTGCAGTTGGCACCAACGCTCCTGTCTGGGAGAGCTCAGAACTGGCAGGCTGTATGCTAATACAACAATTAGCCAAACGAGGAACAGCCTGTTGCTAATGGCTGTTAGCAGACCACAGCCACTCACTGTCTCTCTCCTTCTTTCTTTATCACTGTCGCTGTCTCAATCTCTCTTCATCTCTCTCCCTCTTTGTTTCCCCACTCTTTTTTTTTATCTCTGACTCTCTCAAGCGTCGCAAACGAGCGTCAGAACATTCCGGACCAGGCAGACAGGGCTCAGAACGTTCCGGACCAGGCAGACAGAGCTCGGAACATTCCGGACCAGGCAGACAGAGCTCAGAACGTTCCGGACCAGGCAGACAGGGCTCAGAACTTTCCGGACCAGGCAGACAGGGACCTGAGTCGAGCACAGCTGCCAGGCTCTGACACATGGACACGTGAACATCAGACCTTTAAGGGTTTTGCTGAACCTCTGCAGTTATGGGGACCAGGCATTATGGTAAGGTACATCATGGGTAATGAGGCATTATGGGTAGTGGGCATTATGGGCATAGAATATTATGGATTATGGGTAAGGGGCTTCACGGGAATGGTGCAGTATGGATAATTATGCATTATGGGGAATGGGCATTAGAAGTCTGGTGCATTGTAGGTGCTGTGGAATTATGGGTAATGTGGCAGAGTGAGTAATGGGCATTATGGCTGTTATTCATTGTGGGTGTTGTGGCAGTCTGGGTGATGGGCATGACAGTTAACAGGTAATGGATGTTATGGGTATGGTGCATTATGGGGATGAGCCATGATCCAAATCCATCTGCTACTCATTATACATCTGTGAAGTGCACATCCAATCCCCATCTGTTATGAACCCAAATATACCATCATCTGACCTCAGGGTGGTTACTTCATCACACATCCACCCGTACATCTGGTTAGGGCACACACAAGTGTGTGTCTGATGTGGTCTAGTCTGTGTGTGTGTGTGTCCAACCTCTCCACATGTGGGAAGCCAACCCGCTTGACCAACGTGTGGTGAGAGTGTTTGTATGCCTGTTACCAAACTGTTTACTGAGTGTCGCCAGCTGTTTACAAGCTGCTGAACAGCCCTCCCTGGGCCCAGATGGGAGGCACTCCAGTCCCTGACCTGCACAGCTGGCTGGAGCAGTGTGGAGCAGCGTGGAGCACAGGTGGAGCACAGGTGGAGCACAAGTCACCCTGCCTGCCTCCCTCCCCCGGGAGCTCTCGGTGCTACTTACAGTCTCTCCAGCTCCTTCATGTCGTCAAACGCTCCCCTCTCCACCACACCTATCTGGTTCTCCATCAGCTGCCTGCAGAGACAGAGAGAGAGAGAGAGAGAGGGAGAGGGAGAGGGAGAGAGAGAGAGAGAGAGAGAGAGAGAGAGAGACAGCGAGAGAGAGAGAGAGAGAGAGAGAGAGAGAGAGAGAGACAGACAGACAGAGAGAGAGAGAGAGAGAGAGAGAGAGAGAAGGCAGTGGAGGGAGGAAAGAAGGATGGAGATAATGAAATTACGTTCCGAAGTGTAATTGATGCAGCAGTACGGAGCAGGTCAGCCCGTAAAGTGTGTGTGTGTGTGTGCGTGGTGTGTAAGTGTGTGTATCTGTGTGCGTGTGCGTGGGGTGTGTCAGTGTGTGTATCTGAGTGCGTGGGGTGAGTGTGTGGGGCCGGTGGGGGGGGGGTTGAGAGGGTCAGTGTGGAAGGATTTCCTGCATGGTGGGAGCTTCTGTTTGGGAGGTAAGACCCCTTGTTGAGTGTGTGCGTTCAAGCTGACTAGTTCCAACACCCATTGGGCCATGGTGGTCTGGATACACACACACACACACACCACACTGGGCAGCAGTGTGGCCTTGGGTAGGGGCAATCTGTTGATTCTTGGCAGGGGCCAGAAGCAGCAGGGATCGCAGCCAGGAAAGAGTTTCCTGAGGTGGGATAGAGAGTCTGAACAGGAGGCACTCTGGAGGGTTAGGGGGGGTGACGTGTCGAAGAGGGGGGAGGGGGGGAGGTACACGGGACAGAGGTCTAGGGTCTGTGTGTGTGTGTGCGTGTGTACTGCACGGTGAGGCTGGCTGGTATCTTTGCTGCAGTCTTCAAATGCAAACACAAACACATTAGTTACACACAAACACACAAAGCATTAGTCATACACAAATACACACACTGCGCCCACACATATAGGCACACACACACGCTACCCTTGCTAGTGCTGCCAAAGCTAACGTTTAGTAGAGTTTGGAAGTGTTACAACAACAAGGTCGGAAGAAAAGAGAAAGAGAGCATGTGCGCATGAGAGAGAGAGAGAGAGAGAGAGAGAGAGAGAGAGAGAGAGAGAGAGAGAGAGAGAGAGAGAGAGAGAGAGAGAGAGAGAGAGAGAGAGAGAGAGAGAGAGAGAGAGAGAGAGAGAGAGAGAGAGAGAGAGAGAGAGAGAGAGAGAGAGAGAGAGAGAGAGAGAGAGAATGAAAGGCAGAGAGTGAGATAGAGAAACAGAGAGAGAATGAAAGAGAGAGAGAGAGAGGTGTCCAAGACTTCAGAAGTAACAAGACCTTCCCTTCATGGCAGAATACTGCCCTGTCTCCATGAGGGAAAACCACTCAACTGCAGTGAGAGAGGACGTGTGTGTGTGTGTCCGTGTGTGTGTGTGTGTGAGCTTACATTGCACAGTCCTCTCTGCTTTTTCCCCATCGTATAAATGGTAATCACTGTTCACAGCCCATAAATATAGACAGAGAAGTCCAATTCACTTCCTTCTCTCTCTTTCCTCCTCCCTCCCTTTCTCTTTCTATCTCTCTCACACTCTCTATCTCATGAATTTAGATTGAGGTGAAATAAAAGAGGCTTCTGACTGTGGAAAACTTTTTACATGAGTCAGAAAAAACATCGTCTCTCTCTCTTTCTTTCTCTCTCTCTCTGCCAGGCTCTATCTTTCTCCCCCACAATCTCTCCTGCTCCTTTTCTCTTTATCACAGTGGCCAGTTCTGCTCTGTTTTATTTCAGACAGCAAAACCCCAGTAAAGTGGAGACTGTAACATCTCCAGGAGAGGACCTGGGTGCTGAGTGCTGGGGGCAGGGGGGAGTGGTCTGGGGTCTGGGTCTGGGTCTGGGGTCTGGGGCTGGGGTCTGGGGTCTGGGGTCTGGGTCTGGGGTCTGGGGTCTGGGTCTGGGTCTGGGTCTGGGGTCTGGGGTCTGGGTCTGGGGTCTGGGGTCTGGGGTCTGGGGTCTGGGTCTGGGGTCTGGGGTCTGGGGTCTGGGGTCTGGGTCTGGGGTCTGGGTCTGGGGTCTGGGGTCTGGGTCTGGGTCTGGGTCTGGGTCTGGGTCTGGGTCTGGGTCTGGGTCTGGGTCTGGGTCTGGGGTCTGGGTCTGGGTCTGGGTCTGGGGTCTGGGGTCTGGGGTCTGGGTCTGGGTCTGGGGTCTGGGGTCTGGGGTCTGGGTCTGGGGTCTGGGTCTGGGTCTGGGGTCTGGGGTCTGGGGTCTGGGGTCTGGGGTCTGGGTCTGGGGTCTGGGTCTGGGTCTGGGTCTGGGTCTGGGTCTGGGTCTGGGTCTGGGTCTGGGTCTGGGTCTGGGTCTGGGTCTGGGTCTGGGTCTGGGGTCTGGGGTCTGGGGTCTGGGGTCTGGGGTCTGGGGCTGGGTGCTTCGGGCTGGACAGTCTGATCTGGGAACCTACAAAAGCTATGAGCTGTTGCTCTGGATGTGGCCAGACAGACAGGCAGACAAGCAGACAGACGAGCAGGAAAACAGGCAGGCAGACAAGCAGACAGGCAGGTAGACATGCAAGCAGACAGGTAGACTGTAAGACTAAACATTCCTACTGTTTGACCCCTCCCCCAAGGTTACTCTGAGGTCATCACTGTTAGTATATAGCCTGCTAAATCAGAGAGGTTGGATAACAGACACTCAAAGACACACACACACACACACACAGACGCCAGTCATTTTTATAGTCTGTGTGTGTGTGAGTGCTGCCAGAGTGTGTGTCTGTTTCTCCTGTAAGAAGTAGTTTCCTTCTTACTTGTTGGTGACAAGCTGGTGACACAAAGGTATTTAACCTCTGCAGAGCTGGGGAGGGGGGGCGGGGGGGGCGAATATGTTCGAGCAAAAAGGCTTGAAAATAGAAGTGCTTGGGCAGTAGGAACGGAGTCTGTCTCAATTTACATTTGACACATGTTCAGTTCATATTGGTTCCCCCTTTGGAGCTGTTTGTAACACCTTAAGCACACATGCACACACGGCCACATTCACACATAGGTTTGTTTTACTATCCTAGTGAGGACCGAAAATTCACTCCCATTCAAAAGGGTGTTATTGTGTTATCCCTAACCCCTAACCCCCATTTTGTCTTTGTTTCACATCCTTCTGGTCCCCACAAAGGTACACATAGACACACACACACACACATTGTAAGCCCTTTTAAATACCATTAACAGGAATCCCAAGAGCTTTTTAAAATCACTCTTGCAAGTTTACGGACAATTTTAATTAAGGTCCAGTGCTCTGAAGATTGCATGCAACTTTTGTGTGTGTGTGTGTGTGTGTGTGTGAGGGAGACAGAGAAAGGATTATTCCAGCAGTGAGAGAACACTGATCCACAGTTGAAGCCTGCTGGAGTGGACCCACTCCGAACCAGCAGTCCATTACACCACCTTCACCAGTGACATAACCACACACTCCCGCAAGCTGAGGTACTTGTAAAACACTCCTGTTAGCTAGTACTTTCTAGAACACACCGCTGTCGGCTCTCATTTGGCTGAAACACACTGGGAGTTCTTGTACTTCTGAAACGCACTCCTGTAACCTCCGGTAATGTAGTCTAAAATCCTACTCTTGTGATTTCTGGATTGTGAAGGTGTGACTTTTACTATGATACTCATACATTTATTATGGACCCATTGTTAAACATGTACATATGGCATTCCCACAACTAAAGCATGCTGGGATACTGACACTGGAATTGAAAAAGCTAGTTCATGCCAGCCACACACACAGACCCCCCCATCCCCCAACACACACACACACACACAGACCCCCCCCATCCCCCAACACACACACACACACACACACAGGATACAACACGAGAAGCAAAAGTTTACTTACAACACACGGAGATACTTGAGTCCAGAGAAGTCGCTTTTGGTGATACGTGTGAGATTGTTTCCATTTAGCTCCCTGAAAAAAAAACACACACACACACACTATATTAATAATACATCAGGAGTTTCCCAGTGGGCCTGTTCAGTCTGTGACTAACACCGCAATCAAGAGTACAGAGACAACTTTGTCTATTGATACCTGGGGCACTTTCTCAACTGCACACACACACACACACACACACACACAGAAATGGACAGAAGAACACACAGTGAGAGAGAGAGAGAGAGAGAGAGAGAGAGAGAGAGAGAGAGAGAGAGAGAGCGAGAGAGAGAGAGAGAGAGAGAGAGAGAGAGAGAGAGAGAGAGAGAGAGAGAGAGAGAGAGAGAGAGAGAGAGAGAGAAAGAGGGAAAGAGAGAGAGAGAGAGAGAGAGAGAGAGAGAGAAAAGAGGGAAAGAGAGAGAGAGAGAGAGAGAGAGAGAAGGAGGTAGAATGGTGTAAAGACTAAGAGAAAAGAGAACTTCAGGCAGAGAGGCTGGAAGGAGAGAGAAAGAGGGGGGGAGAGAAGAAGGATGTAGAGAGAGACTGATAGAGACAGAGAGACAGAGAGAGAGTCACACACACATAGAGCACACACAACAAGCAAAACGATCAAAAAATGCAGATAGTTTTGAGCTAAGCCGACACGTAGTGATAAATGATGAGTGTGTGTTAACAACACCTTGAAGAAGAGGCGAATAGAAGGTTTCAAATAAAACCGACTGGTCTCACGTGAACATGTATCATCAAGCTGGAAGGTGGTGATACTGAGAGGGAGAGAGAGGGATGACAAACTAAAAGAGATGGATGAGAGAGAGAGAGAGAGAGAGAGAGAGAGAGACCATTTTTGGAGGTCGGGACAAGCAGCTCCTTTGAAATGGGATCCACACCCCTGACTCCCTGTCTCTCCCCTCTTGAGCAGACCCCTGCCCTCCCTCTCCTCCATCCGCTGTCTGCCTCTCCCTCCCCCCACCCCCTCCCTAGCTCCTAATCCCTCTTCCCTCCCTCCCTCTGTGGGATTAGATAGGCTGGTGGAGGGGATGTGAGGAGGCCAGGGGGCAGAAAGCTAAGTGCTGTGGAGCTAATGAGACCTGCTTCCCTGCTGAGAAGTGGCCAGCAAGCAGGGTGGGGAAACATGGGGAGAGGAACAAGGAGGGATGGAGGGCAGGAGAGATAGAGGGATGGAGGGATGGAAAGCAGGATGGACAGAAGGATGGAGGGAGGGATGGATGGACATGCTGGGATAGGAGCAGGGACGGATTGAGGGATGACTCAGTGTGTGTGTGCGTGTGTGTGTGTGTGTGTGTGTGTGTGTGCGTGTGTCAGTGGGTTGAGGGGTGATAGATCGCCTCAGCATTAGATAGCATCCTCCTAGTGAGTGGCAAAAAAAGCATCTCACACACCCACACATACACACACACACACACACACACACACAGACACACACACGGTATAATAACAATGAAAGCCACATAGAGAGTTTGACCACAGAAGCTGCACTCTAATCCAATGTCTCCAAAACAATACTTCACTCTCCACCACCACAAAACAAAAATCGAAATCTTTGCCAAAAGCAGCGTTTCCCTCCCTTTCTCCTTCCTCCCTTTCTCCCCTCTCTCTCTCTCTCTCTCTCTCTCTCTCTCTCTCTCTCTCTCTCTCTCTCTCTCTCTCTCTCTCTCTCTCTCTCTCTCTCTCTCTCTCTCTCTCTCTCTCTCTCTCTCTCTCTCTCTCTCTCTCTCTCTCTCTCTCTCTCCTTCTCGTCTAATGACCACTCATGGGACTGTAATGCTATGCAATGCAAGAGAGAGTGGTCATTACAGACAGATGGTGGGTGTGTGTGTGTGTATACACAGGTGCATCGACAGGCCGAGCGACTGGCCACGGGAAATAAATAATGGAGTGAGCTTCATTAGCCTGGGGTCCGATACTCACATGTGCTGCTCATTACAGGTGCTTACACACACATGCACGCAAGCACACATACGCATGCACACACGCATACACTATTGGGTTCCCAGGATCTTATCTACAGGGTGGCCTTCAGTGATGATGCCTTCAGGAACCATGGGACATGGTGGGACAGGGAAGGGGAGAAAAGAGAGAAAGAGACAGAGCGAGTCAGAGTGATAGAGACAGAGAGAGAGAGGCAGACAGACACAGAGAAAGAAAGAGAGAAAGAGAGAGAGAGTGGTGAGAGAGAGCGAGAGAGAGAAGAGAGAGAGAGAGAGAGAGAGAGAGAGAGAGAGAGAGAGAGAGAGAGAGAGCAAGAAAGAGATAAAGAGTGCAGGAGAGAAAGAAAAGTCCCAGAGCTGTGCCCGGGGGCCCCAAAATCATGTCTCACTCAATTGATTTCTTAATGACTACATTGATTATTTGTCCTCCTTTATGTATGTCCGTGTAATACCTAGTGACTTCTTAATATTGCTGCTTACAAAAGAGGGGCTCTTCCACTTTCATTTGCAAGTTTGTGGCCTTAGTCTACTAGCCCCTTTGGGGCTTGGAATTGGAGGTGGATAGGGGCTTGAAGAGCAGGGTCAGTGCAGTCTGACCCCACCTGAGGAAGTCTGTGAGCCCAGGGGAGATCACTCTCTCTGGGGTGACAAGCCAAATCTACTCCCCTGTCAGAGAGAGGCCTCCGGTACTCCAGTCAACACAGCTGGGATTCGCATCAGATTCAGATGGGCAGGAAACACGCACACACACTCCCACACACACACCACGCACACTCCTCCACACACACACACACACACCACACACACTCCCCCACACACACCACACACACTCACAGGCACACCTTTTACCCGTTCAACAGAAGCATGCCGTTTAAATGGACGGTGTGGTTCTATCTGGCTGGTTATAGACAGACATCCAGGAGGATAATCTGTGTGTGATGTGGAGTTCCACACAACCGCTCAGCCTCCTCAACTCAGTCAGCATGTTCTCATCTGGCCGGACCAGCCTGGAGCTGGACTGAGACCATGTCCGGAATTTTCTAGGAGCTTCTTCAAACTTCCTAGTGAAGCAGTCCAACTGTGACTTCTATCTACTTCTATAGACTTTTATCTTCTCCACTCTGACTCCACTCTGACTAGTCTCTAGTGACTCTCAAATAGGACTGACTCTGCTACTTTGACTCTATTCTCTAATATGACTGTAATCTGACTCTAGAATCTAATATAACTGACTCTACTCTGACACGAGTCTTTAATAATGACTCTAATCTGACTCTAGTATCTAAAAATGACTGACTCTAATCTGACTCTGGTGTCTCAAATGACTGACTCTACTCTGACTGTAGTCTCTAATATGACTATAGTCTGCCTATAATCTACTCTGACTAGACTCTAATATGATTCTATTGTGACTAGCCTTTAACTAGCCTTAACTACTCTGACTCAAATTAATGGTCATAAGCAGGTTTCTGCAGAGCTGGATAATGACCCATTCATTTGAATCAGGTGTGTTGGAGCAGGGAAATATCTAAAACATGCAGGACAGGGTGCCCTGAGGAGCAGGGTTGGGATCCACTGCGCTAGTCCTCCAGCAGAGACAGGGTGTGATTGTTTCGCAACTACACTCCTCCACATCTCTGCGTTTATGTTTTGACGGAGCAGCACAGGCACAAAGGGAGAACAGAAACGTGTCCTGTTTGTTTCTGCCATCTGCTGAAGGCCCAGGAGGAGGAGGCTGAGAGGGGGGCTGGAGTGGACCTGGTTTGAATTGAGCAATGTTAGGTGAAATGGAGTCCTCGGACGGCAAGGAGGGAACGCAGACATCCTCGCTCGCAAAAGCACACACATTCTCTCTCTCATTCCCACACACACATTCTCTCTCTCTCTCTCTCTCTCTCTCTCTCTCTCTCTCTCTCTCTCTCTCTCTCTCTCTCTCTCTCTCTCCTCTCTCTCTCTCTCTCTCTCTCTCTCTCTCTCTCTCTCTCTCTCTCTCTCTCTCTCTCTCTCTCTCTCTCTCTCTCTCTCTCTCTCCCTCTCTCTCTCTCTCTCTCTCTCTCTCTGCCCCCCCCCCTCCACACACACACACACAACACATTCCCTCTTGGATAGTAGGGCCATATAAACATACATCCTCTTAGACACACAATCAAACCCAGAGCCATATACACACACCCATCAGAGCCCCGCTCAGGCCTCCACCCACGGTGCCCGTGCGTGCGTATCCAGGCGCACACTGGTGTGCGTGTGCGTGTCCGTGCGTACGTGTGTGTGTGTGTGTGTCTGCTCACTGCAGGACCATTTGTACGGACAGCTTTGGGCTTTGTAGGGGGGAGGAAGCATCCTGGTCTGAGTTCTGGAGCTTTACACTGGGGGGACAAGCTGATATCACTCACACACACACACAATCATGACAAACACACACACACACAATCATAACAAACACACACACACACACAATCATAACAAATACACACACACACAAT
>NC_140371.1:4705000-4837500 GCF_054491055.1 Hypomesus nipponensis
ACATAGTAGGGCCACTCCCCCTAACCCTGACAGACAGGCTACCGTCCAGACAGACAGGCTACCGTCCAGACAGACAGGCTACTGTCCAGACAGACAGGCTACCGTCCAGACAGACAGGCTACCGTCCAGACAGACAGGCTACTGTCCAGACAGACAGGCTACCGTCCAGACAGACAGGCTACTGTCCAGACAGACAGGCTACCGTCCAGACAGACAGGCTACTGTCCAGACAGACAGACAAACTCCTGCAAACTTTTCCTGCCCAGACGGACAGACAGGTCTACGGCTAACTTTTCCTGTTCAGACAGACAGATAGACAGACAGACAGACAGACTACTGCAAACTTTTCCTGCCCAGACGGACAGACAGGTCTACAGCTAACTTTTCCTACCCAGCCAGCGTGAACGATGTGTGTGTTTGCACACATAATGGCCATTCATGTTGAGAGACCGCAGAAAGAGTGTGCCCCTCCCTCCCAGACACACACAAACACACACACACACAAAAACACACCGCTACTGTGCATGTACAGACCAGCGGGAACACACACACACCCCCGGAAACGAGATGCTGCCGCAGAAAAAAAGGTGTTCTTAGAAATTAAACATGGAACCAATGAAATATGCAGTTAGCTCTCTGTCTCCTTCCTTTCCTCTCTCTTGCTCCCTCCCTCGATTTTTTTCTCTACGTCAAAGCTGTCTGCCTACCTATCTTGCAGAGCCTCTCTCTCTCTCTTTACTCTGATATCTGTGTCTGTCTTTCCATCCATCCATTTGTCCCTTTCTTTCTCTCTCTCTCTCTCTCTCTCTCTCTCTCTCTCTCTCTCTCTCTCTCTCTGTCTCTCTCTCTCTCTCTCTCTCTCTTTCTCCCTGTCTCTCCCTCCATCACTCCACTCTCTTAATCCCCCCTTCTCTGTCTCTCACTCTCCATCCCTGCCTCTCTCTCTCTCTCTCTCCCTCCCTTTCTCTCTCTCTCTCTCTCTCTCTCCCTCCCTTTCTCTCTCTGTGTCTCTCTCCCTCCCTCTCTTCTCCAGTGGTAGCTGGTTCCCACAGTATGTTTTATTCAGGGGTATTCTAAAAGCTGAAGCAGAACAATCTATTTCCCCCCGGTGGCCCTGCTCACTTTTGATTTACGGATGAATATTTCAGAAGAGCGTCAGAAACGCAGAGAAACTCCACTCTGCAAACCGGCATCTCTCTTTCTCTCTATCACACAGACTCTCTCTCTCTCTCTGACCCATACTTTCACACACTCTCTTGATCTCTATCTGTCTCTCTCACACACACTCTCTCAAACAAACACTATATCTTACACACACACACACACACACACTGTCTCTCTCCCACACGCACACATTCTCTCACAGACTCACACTCTCTCTCTCTCTCTTACACATTTCTCTCATACACACTCATTCTCTCACACACACACAGACACAAACACATTCTCTCTCACACAGTTTTTCTCTCTTGCTCACACTCTCTCACACACACACACTCTCTCTCTCTGTCACATGCACTCTCACACACTATCTTTCTATATGTCTGTCTCTCTATGTCTCTCTCTGCTTTGTCCTTCTCTCTATCTGATTTTAAGGAGCAGTTCTGACACATTTGACAAAGAGAGAGGAGAGAGGAGAGAGAGAGAGAGAGAGACAGAGAGAGAGAGAGAGAGAGAGAGAGAGAGAAAACACACACATGTACCAATCAGATTACAATGCCTCCACTTCCCCCCTTGGGCTGTACTGTATATCAGTCAAAGTAAAGACTAAGTAACTAGACTGGCTTACCCATCCGAACAAGATCCCAGTTTACACTGGTTAGATCAGCATAGGCAGCAGTGTCATGTGTCACCTTTATCAAAGGAGTGAACACATCCAAACCAGGGAACGGGCATGCAAAGGATTCCCCTAAAACCACCCCAAGCATGTGTACACTTGCTGACAAACGCACACACACACGGGCAGGTATGTAAATGATGGACACATGTTAAAGGCACACATCTGTTCCAGCTCTTTCCAGTCCCAAATGCCTATTTATACCTGACTGGAATGTCACCGCTACACACACACACACACACACACACACACACACATACACACGCATACACACACACACACACACACACACACACACAGCTCTACAGGCAAGGCTATTGTTCTCCTTCAGTCTCAGTAAAGTCATGTGCGCCACCACACATACGCTCAGCCAGAGCAGGAGAAGAACAAGCAGATCAGAAATCCAGAAACACACACACAGACGGACTTACAGGCAGAGAAGCAGACACACGCACTCACAAACGGAGACACATGAGCACAAAGCACACGCGCACACAAACCCACTCACTTAGAAACGGTCCCAAAAACACTTTCTAATCCACAGAGCAGGCAGCTCTAGTAGAGGTGTGTGTGTAGGTGGGTACTCACAGTCTCTCCGTGTTGCGAGGAATATTCCGTGGCATGGTCTTGATGCCCAGTCCATGACAGTCCACTGTGGTCCCACTGCAGGTGCACAGGGCAGGGCACCCCTGGGCACAGCCAACCAGCAGGGCACTGAGAACCAGCAGTGCAGCCAGCCTCCCCACGCCTGCTGCCCCAAAACAGCCTCCTCTTCTGGGCATGATTAGCTCGCCTGCAGCCTCTAGCCTGGATCACTCCACTGGATTTCTCTCTCCTTGTCTGTTCGTGTCTTGACTCAGTCAGCAAATCCTACAATGTATGTCCTCTACAACTCAACTACTTCAGACTTGAAAAGGAGGAAGTGTTTGAGTTTTTTGACTAATTTTTGAGAAAGAAACTAAATTCTCGAAAGATTTCCAAAATAATGAAGAATTTCTTTTTTTTCTTCCTCTTCTCTATTGTTGTTGCCTTGGTTTCCTCTTCAGTTTAGGAACGATGAGAGGATTCCTTCTTTTCTACGATTCTCTTGGGTTTTAGTCCTGCAAAGGGAACTCTCCTTCTCTGTCTCCCTTCTCTTTGTGAAGTTGCTGCGATGTGCTCTGCTCTCCTCCGTGTCTCTCTCTCTCCTCTGTCAGTCCCGCTCTGCTACGTTCGCTGGAAGAGAGGGGAAACAGGGAAGGAGCTGAAAGACAAAAAAGCTAGCCTCTCTCTCTCTTTCTCGCTCTCTCACACACACACACACGCGCGCGTGCGCGTGCGCACACACACACAGCAGTCATCCATCACAAGGATCTACAAATAGCAGACCCCCAACTCCACCCCTCCCCCTCCTGTCCTCCCCCGCCTCTCACACCCCCTCCCCACCCCAACACACACACCCAGAACCCTGCCTGAACTCACTCTCATTCTCTAGCTCCCTCTTTCATTCTATCTTCTCTATTCCCTACCTCTAGAGTTCTCTATCTCAATCTTTCTTATTCGTAATCTATATCTATCTCTAGCTTCTTGTCCCTGCCTCTACCTCTCTCTCTCTCTCTCTCTCTCTCTCTCTCTCTCTCTCTCTCTCTCTCTCTCTCTCTCTCTCTCTCTCTCTCTCTCTCACCCTCTCTTCTCATTCATTCTCTCTCAGGTTTGCCTCCAGGCAATACCCACTGAGAGGGGAGAACTACCCAGCAAGACACCAGTCCCAAGTGTGTGTGTGTGTGTGTTTGTGTGTGTGTGTGTGCGGGGGGGGGGGGTTGATCTTTTGGGACAGGCAGGAATCAACACCTCAGTCCTTAGAGGCAAAGAACTGCATAAAATAATAAGCATCAATATATAGTGATGTGTGTGTGTGTGTGTGTGTGTGTGTGTGTGTGTGTGTGTGTGTGTGTGTGTGTGTGTGTGTGTGTGTGTGTGTGTGTGTGTAAAAACGGAGCTTGACCTTCAACTGCATGTGTGTGTGCGTATACATGTTTGTGTGTAAGGGGGTCCTCTGACTCAGCAGGAAGTTCAGTTGAATAAACACAGACAGCAGCAAAGTAAAGACTCTAGAGCCACAACATTCTCTCTGTCACACACACACACAAACATTCCTGGGTAATGCCTATCAGTGCTGCTGTGTGAAGAGAACCATACTAGAAGGTACTGTGTCAACTTTATAGACTGACTTGTTCTGGTCTGGTCTGGTCTGGTCTGGTCTGGTCTGGTCTGGACCCAGACCCAGACCCAGACCCAGACCCAGACCCAGACCCAGACCCAGACCCAGACCCAGACCCAGGCCCAGACCCAGGCCCAGACCCAGACCCAGACCCAGACCCAGACCCAGACCCAGACCCAGGCCCAGACCCAGACCCAGACCCAGACCCAGACCCAGGCCCAGACCCAGGCCCAGGCCCAGACCCAGGCCCAGACCCAGACCCAGACCCAGACCCAGACCCAGACCCAGGCCCAGACCCAGGCCCAGACCCAGACCCAGACCCAGACCCAGACCCAGACCCAGACCCAGACCCAGACCCAGACCCAGACCCAGACCCAGACCCAGACCCAGACCCAGGCCCAGACCCAGACCCAGACCCAGGCCCAGGCCCAGACCCAGACCCAGACCCAGACCCAGACCCAGACCCAGACCCAGGCCCAGACCCAGGCCCAGACCCAGACCCAGACCCAGACCCAGACTCACTATCCACAGCTGACCGTCCAGAAAAGGGATTCCCCTGTGTAAACACTTGGCACCCTCTGAAGGACCTGGGAAAGTATTCTCTGACTGACAAAGGAGAAGAAAAGAGGGAAAGAGGGAAAGAGGGAAGGAGAGAAAAGAGAGACAACAAGAGAGAGAACAAGAGAGACAACAAGAGAGAGACGACAGTGCAAATGGACCTCGGGTGAGAATGAGAACCCTCCTGCTCAGCTCTGTCCAAACACACACACACACACACACACACACATTGCTCCATCTGGCCCAGTAAAAGTGTCAGAGCAGTGTAGATCTTCCTTCCATGGATCCTAATTAGAGAGGAGACAGTGGTGTTTAGGGGTAATGGGGGGCGGAGATGCCCCCTCTTCTGTCTCACAGAGCTGTGAAAGGAATGCACACACAAACACACACACACACACACTTCCAATTCTCTTCCGCCTACTCTTTCTCTCACACACACGCACACAGATACGTAAGACTGACTCTGTTGAGCTCAGACAAGGGAGGACACGATACCAATTTGCAATGAAGCCAAAGAGCAGGTGGAGGAGAAAGAGGAGGACAGTTGTACCAACAGTGGTCATGGACTCTGCAACACGACGCCTGGTGACGAGCACTGGTCCCTGCGTGTGTGGTGCCAAGTCAACACAACACAGGGCTCCTCTAATTCATCTTCGCCCAGGTCTCCTCGAAGGCTTCCGTGCGGGTATAGACGATTCACTGCCGTGTCTGGAGGGAACACGCGTCGTTTCACATGTACAGTGTACCCACCTGTTACCCACCATTAATGGCAAATACACTCAATTTCCTTTTGTGGTTCCGACAACTGGTAGGACAAATGAAAGGCAGAACTGCTAGACAACAATGCTGAACATAGGCAGGTTGTTCCCACAGACTGAAACGCCACAAACAACCACTCCAAACACACTTAGCTGTGTACCTTATAGGATATGTGTGTGTGTGTGTACTTGAGGGCAGGATGCATAGATTAGTGTGCAGCTCAGACGAGACTGGGTTGATTAGGTCTGAGCGGATTTCCACAACTGGGTCTGTGTAGGAGTTGACTTATATAAAAGCTCCACTTCTGTGAGATGTAAAATAATGCTGCTGTTCTGACGAGCCTGCACCGTCTGTGTGTCTGTGTGTGTGTTTGTGTGTGAGTGTGTGTGAGTGTGTGTGTCTGTCTGTGTGTCTGTTTGTGTGTGTGTCTCTCTGTGTGTGTCTTTGTGTGTCTGTGTGTGTGTTTGTGTGTCTGTCTGTGTGTTTGTGTGTGTGTTTTTGTGTCTGTGTGTGTGTTTGTGTGCGTGTTTGAGTGTGTGTGTGTTTACGGGGCCTGAGAAAGTGCAGGGCCCTCTTACAGGTCTGTTCAACAGACATGTGCAATGTATGCTCACAACACCAAACATGCAACGGCACGGACAGAATAATAACACACCAGAACATTCCTGCGTATTGTGGAGAGCCTCCCTCCCTCTCTCTCTTTCTCTGGCCACTCACTTGCAGTACATTCATGGTGAATAGGAATTTAGTCCAGGACTCTTGGCCAAAACATGGAATACATATATATATAAAACATATAATACATACATATAAAAACTTTGGTATACTCCCTAAGCAGTTATGACTGAAATGCCTACTTCAGCCAGAAAGTGAAAATTACAGGTCTCCATCGTGTAAATATACTGAGCAGTGAAATCAATTTATGTCTGGAATGTTGACATTCATTTCCAGTACAAGAATGGAGAATGCAGTCAAACATAGAAAGAGTTACTGTCCAACGATGACTTTCTATAAATCAATTTGTTTCTTCAAATGATCATTTGTAACTCAATGGCTACACCTTGTGGTTGAAGGTGGTACTGCACAGATTTAAACACACAACTGATAGATGGTGTGGCTTGATCTGCACAGGTAAACAATTGTTTTTTTAAGACAAATCGACAAGGTTACAACTTAGGGGAGATGTGGGTATTTTATTGCTGGAGTGTTGGACAGCTTCACATTAGCACTTAGAACACAGTGATAAACAATATGCATCTCTTTGATCAGAGATAAGAGGTATAAATCACATTTAGGTATCGATATGTAACAGTTGAAATAAGATGGCTGTCTGAAATGCAGAAATAGTTCTCACCAAATTAGCTACCCCCAATAAGTCAAAACTTTAAAAAAGACAGACTTTAAACGTTTTCTCTGACAGATTTGCATGCATGTAACAATATAAACCATAATGAAAGTAAACTCCTCATTCAATGTTTGCATAGATAGAACACAAGTAAAAACAAGTTATAAAATGTGTGAAACCAGCGACAAAAAATATAAAACACAAGGAGAATTAAAGCTCTTTTGGCAGAAAAAAATATGTTTTAAATAGACAGATCACAGTGTTGACAGTTTAAGACTTTGGCTGAACGAACCTGCTCCCCAACAAACATGCTGACACCAACTGTATAAACACATGAACTACCCTTTTGGCTTTGCCTCACCAACAGATGCTCCAAAAACAACTCTACTTTCTTTCTGCTAGCTAACCACACAATGCTAGCTTGCTACAACCCCATCTTCACTGACAATAAACTGATAGTTAGCTACAGCTCTCTCCCCACTGTTAGTAAAGTACATGCAGCTAGCTAGAGCTCTACTGTACTTCCTCTACTCGCTAACCACATTCAGCAAGCTAGCAGCAGATTGGATTGAGTTAGCTGTAGCCCTACTCTCGCTGCTAGCTAAACACATACAGCTGGCTAAGTATACTTTCAGCTAATCAAAATGATGTTCAAATTTCGATTAAATAAAATACAGAATGCAATTTAAAACTTAAATACTTAAAATATGAAATTAAGGCACATATAGAAACTGATTCAGCAGTGGGATGTAAGCCACCTATCTGAATCTACTAAAGCCAGACCAACCGCAGCTTGTATAACAATCTAAGACCACAATAAATCTTTATAATTCACACAAAAGATTATTAATTATACCTCAAAATGCATGCTAAAGGTCAAAGGCTGCTAGGGGGGGAGAAAAACAACGCTTTTTGCATTTCAAATTTAGTCTTCCAAGTAGTATGGAATGTAATTATGTTTAACATCTCATATTTAATTTAAAGCGTTAAGTAAATTAAGAAAAAACTGAAGAAAACTAATTTCACAGAGAGTTCATGGAGCCACCATGAACAGTAATACAGTAATAGCTACATAAAAACAAGACCAGTCACTAAGGCTGCAAAGAGAAATGTTCTCCAACACAAACATGCAACCAATTTTCCAGTTTTGCATATAATAAGTATGTCAATGGTATTCAGAAGCCATGTGTGTCTGGTGAGCTCCATGTGATCTGACTTGGTCCATCTACCCACACTGGAAACATGACATCATGTTTGGTTTGACTGGCCACTGCAGCGGCTTATTAGTCTTTGGGAATGAAAAGATCCATTTGAGCACCCTTGTTTCCTCTCCTCTGTAATCCCGTCTTCTCCTCCACGTAAGCAGGGTCAGACAGATGTCTCTCTCTGGTCTGGAGAGAGGAAGATCCTCTTCAGGGACAGAGGCTTCTGGGAGAGAAAGAGAGATGGAAGAAAGCATGTGAGAAAGACAGAGAAGAAAATAACCTAATCGTTTATCAGATCATATCAATTATAATATCTTCACCATTATCATCATCATTTTCATTATCATCATCTGGTAGTCTCTAGTATCGGATCTAGCATATGATCCTCAATATTGTGGGGTATTTTCTATATCCACTATTTGTACGCAGCTTTAGATAAAATCATTGGTTAATTGAATAAAATCTATGGTAATGTAAAATATAGTATAGGAGAGACCTGCAATGCATCTCTGGTCTTACAGACAAGCAGTGAGTCTATAGCTAAGGAGACCAGCAGTGAGTCTCCAGCAAATTTCTAGTCCAGGAGATTTTTGTAGTGAGTCTCTAGCTTGTCTCCATATAAGGAGAAACCAGCAGTGAGTCTCTAGCTACTCTCTAGTCTAGGAGAGCAGTAGTAAGTGTCAACCTAGTTTCTAGTCTAGGAGAGACCAGTAGTGAGTCTCCAGCTAGTCTAGGAGAGACCAGTAGTGATTCTGAAGCTAGTTTCTAGTCTAGGAAAGACCAGTAGTGATTATCCAGCTAGATTCTAGTCTAGGAGAGACCATCAGTTAGTCTCCTGCTAGACTCCACCTAAGAAGGGAGAGACCAGCAGTGAGTCAGCCGCTAGTCTCCACCTAAGGAGAGACCAGCAGAATGAGTCAGCCAGACCCGGCACAACTGACAACAATGAATAAGCCCTCCCACTCCCTGTCTTTCACCACCCGCCCTTCCCTGTCACCATTTCCCTCCCTCTCCCTGATTCATTCTGTCTGCTCTGGACGGGAACAGAGTCTGAAAGCAGCACAGGAGGACCATGCGGTCCTGATGTTGACGGCATGTTCATGTCATCTGTGTCCCCACACCCCTTCATCTCAGGGACAGCTCCGTCTCTGGTCTGCTGGCCCCGGGAAGCCCCACCCACCTGTCCCTGTGACGTTTGCTCGCTCGTGGCGTGGTGATGTCAGCGTTGGATGAGCACCTTGTGGTTTGGTGACTGTGGCCTGGGGTTTGGTGGAGCGCCGTGTTTCTGGGCTAAGTGTAGGCTTTGGTCAGGTGACAATGGGGTGTGTGTGCTGTACTGATGATGTAGTGTGTGTGTGGTTGAGTCTATATGCGTTGATGAGGTGGTGTGTTTGGTTGAGTGTGGTGTGTGTGTGTGTACTGTACTGATGATGTAGTGTGTGTGGTTGATTGTGTATGTGGTGATGAGGTGGTGTGTTTGGTTGAGAGTGAGGTGTGTGAGTGTGTGTGTGTGTGTGTGTGTGTGTGTGTGTGTGTCTGCGTGCGAGATGTTCAGCTGGTCCTTACTCCTGTGAAGCTGTTGTTCTCCTTGCCATGGCTCTCCACTGGAACTCTGGGGCCTGGAGTCTCCAGGTTGCTGCTACCCTGGTCTCCTAGAACCCTCCTCTACACGCACACACACACACACAAAAGCACAGATGCATACAAGCAAAAGGGCAGTATTGACAGTCTGTGGTATTGATTGCTTGTTTTTATTTAACCCTTAGACACGAGAGTTCTAAATATTTCCGACGGTCCCCACAGTGTGTTATTTTTCCGAAACGGAAGCTAGCTAGCTTTAGTTGGCTTCCGTTACCTACCTAACGTAGCATAATACTCGTAGCAATGCTACTACCTGCTAGTGTTACTTGTTAGCCTCCTCATTGTATATTTCGAAGCCATACTATAGCGTTTGTCATATTGTTTTTGTCGGAGAAATAGTCAGTTGGAATGTTCGAAATCCACATGTGCGACATTACGCTGTGAGACCCGCATTCGAACAATCACACGTGTACGACGTGTGTATTACAGTGTACATTGCTGTGTGTGTGTGTGTTTGTTTGCGTGTGTGTGTTATTGCTCACTTTTATGATCCCACCGAAGGAGCGCGATCGTCGGTGACGTTGCTTCCTGCTGTGAGGTGGCGTCTGAATGTCACACACGGGGGTTCCAGGACGCTGCTTCTCAAACTGCGCACACACAGGAAGGACACACTGTTATTATCCTCCTCAATGTCACATACACAATCGTGTGCCACTAACAGACACGTCCAAGTGTGCGTGTGTGTCCGTGTGCGTCCTCACCCCTACCTGTCTGATGAGCTGCTTCTTCTTGGCAGACTCGGGCATGGTGCTGACCTGCTGGTACAGCTCCCTCAGAGCCACCTCAGTATGACTGCCCCCACGGACTACGCCTCCACCTGCTCCTCCTTCGCCGCCCCCTCCCCATCCTGCTCCGCCGCCTCCCGATCCTGCTCCTCCTCCTGACCTCTTGGAGGTGGAGCATGGGGTGAACTCCGCTCCCGCTCCCCCTCCCCCCGGGCCAGAGCACAGAGCCAGGTCATCCTAGGGGCAGGGGGAGGGGCAGAAGGGTCGCACGTCAAACTGACAGGCTGGGCGTGACTCGGGGTCCGAGGGTGCAGTGCTTGCATGACTCACACAGACAGAGAGAAGTCAGGGCAGACATCTGTCAGAACGAAGGAACACACACACAGAGAGAGAGAGAGAGAGAGAGAGAGAGAGAGAGAGAGAGAGAGAGAGAGAGAGAGAGAGAGAGAGAGAGAGAGAGAGAGAGAGAGAGAGAGAGAGAGAGAGAGAGAGAGAGAGAGAGAGAGAGAGAGAGAGAGAGAGAGAGAGAGAGAGAGGAGGGGGGGAGAGAGAGAGGGGAGAGAGAGAGAGAGAGAGAGAGAGGAGGGGGGGGGAGAGAGAGAGGGGGGGGAGAGAGAGAGAGAGAGAGAGAGAGAGAGAGAGAGAGAGAGAGAGAGAGAGAGAGAGAGAGAGAGAGAGAGAGAGAGAGAGAAAGAGAGGGACAGAGAGAGAGACAGAGAGAGAGACAGACAGAGAGACAGAGAGACAGAAAAAGAGTGTGAATAAGAGAGGGGGAATAGAGAGAATTGGAGAAAAAGAAAAAATAGAATAACAGAAAGAACGAGAGGGATGGAGAGAACATGCTAAACTGACCTTTGCCAGTAGGGTGTTTGATCCAGTGAAGTATAAACGGGCATACTCTTTGATATAGACAGGTGCCTGGAACCAAAGAAAAACACGCATGCATGCACACACACGTTAACCACAAATCAGTCCGGAATCGACCACACACTAAAACACCATAAAAGACATTACCATTGGGTTGTTCAGACTAAAAGCTATCAGCGGCTATTGTTCTGAGTAGCTGGGTTCTATTTGTCCACCAGAACATGGAAGCAGTTATTGATTGGAACAGAATGAGGGGCTTTGTGTGCAGAATGTCAGCCTGTCAAGTGGAGGTCACTATACTCCCTCTCCCTCTCCCTCTCCCTCTCCCTCTCCCTCTCCCTCTCCCTCTCCCTCTCCCTCTCCCTCTCCCTCTCCCTCTCCCTCTACCTCTACCTCTCCCTCTCCCTCTCCCTCTCCCTCTCCCTCTCCCTCTCCCTCTCCCTCTCCCTCTCCCTCTCCCTCTCCCTCTCCCTCTCTTAACAGGGTGCGTGCATTTTGGGCAGCATTCACATGCAAATGAACATAATCTCTCCCCGACTGTAGTCAGGTTTCCATGGGGACCAACATCAAGGCGAGAGTGGATGGGCGCAGGCCAGACCCAAGTAACAGGAGGAGGAGGTGCAGGGTCTGGGTAGTGTAGGAGAGGTAACAGGAGGAGGAGGTGCAGGGTCTGGGTAGTGTAGGAGAGGTAACAGGAGGAGGAGGTGCAGGGTCTGGGTAGTGTAGGAGAGGTAACAGGAGGAGGAGGTGCAGGGTCTGGGTAGTGTAGGAGAGGTAACAGGAGGAGGAGGTGCAGGGTCTGGGTAGTGTAGGAGAGGTAACAGGAGGAGGAGGTGCAGGGTCTGGGTAGTGTAGGAGAGGTAACAGGAGGAGGAGGTGCAGGGTCTGGGTAGTGTAGGAGAGGTAACAGGAGGAGGATGTGCAGGGTCTGGGTAGTGTAGGAGAGGTAACAGGAGGAGGAGGTGCAGGGTCTGGGTAGTGTAGGAGAGGTAACAGGAGGAGGATGTGCAGGGTCTGGGTAGTGTAGGAGAGGTAACAGGAGGAGGAGGTGCAGGGTCTGGGTAGTGTAGGAGAGGTAACAGGAAGAGGATGTGCAGGTGGAGGAGAGATGTGGTGTTTCTGACTCACCCTGAACAGCTTCTGTGAGTGTTTGATTAAGAAGGCCACCCCATCATTCAGCTTCTTGATGTTGCCTTGCAGATCACTGGCTGTTAACTGGAGACACACACACACACACACACGCACCACCCCACAACCAACCATACACACACAAAAAACACAAAGAACCCACGCGGTTTGAAAGCGTTCAAGGTTCCCTTGATTTTCACCCTGGCCAACTGCACCCCCCCACCCCACCCCAGGGTCCCCCCGCCCCGCCACCTACGTTCCTGGGCCAGAGGACGTGCGGGGTGAACATGGTGGCCAGGTTGAGGGCGGACATCTTGTTGGCGTGCTGCTGCCGGGCCGTGTGGTACAGCAGGTCCAGCAGCAGCTTGAGCAGGCTGCGGTTGGGGGCGGGCAGCAGCATGAAGAGCAGCTGGAAGGCCTGGATCTGACGCTCCTTGTCCGGGACTGCCGTTTTGTTCCCCTGCTGGTCAAACTGGGTCAGCTCTGGGGGGTCGGGGGGGGAGGTCGGGAGGGAGGTCGGGAGGGAGGGAGGGAGGGAGGGAGGGAGGGAGGGAGGGAGGGAGGGAGGGAGGGAGGGAGGGAGGGAGGGAGGGAGGGAGGGAGGGAGGGAGGGAGGGAGGGAGGGAGGGAGGGAGGGAGGGAGGGAGGGAAAGGAGGAAGAGAAATGGGGGGGATGGGGGAGGAGAGAGAGGGTGGGAAGGAGGTTAAGACGGGGAGAGAAATGGGAGAGGGGGGGGGGGCAGAGAGAGAGGGGGGAGGGAGGAGACGGGGGAAGAGAAGGCAGCTGAACAGATGGAGGTCACAGTCAACTAAGAAATACTGATTTACAGTATTTGATACCAACTTGTTGTCACCGCACTGATTGGGCTGACTGATTGCTCTGTGTGTGCATGTGTGGGAGTGTGTAGGTGTGTGAGAGTTCTATATCAATGATTGAACTAAGTTTTCAATGCAGCAAAACAGTAGAACTACCAGAAAAATATCCTTGACGTTAAGCAATTTTTCAGCTTAAAAGTGTATGTATGTATTAGTATTCACAGTATCACATTAGTAGTGTGAGTATGTGTGTGTGTGTGTGTGTGTATGTATGTATGAGGGTGTGTAAGTCTGTGTGTAACTGTGTATGTATACGTATGAGTATGTGCGTATGTATGTATGTGTGTGTGTGTGTGTGTGTGTGTATTTATATGAGTGTGTGTGTGTGTGTCTGAGTACCAGCTATCTTCAGGTGAGCGTGGTAGTGTCTGTGAGTGAGCAGCGGCTCGGGCAGCTCTCCCAGGAAGGCCTTGAGCAGCGAGGCCACGTCGTTGGGGTGGAAGGCCCCCGTCTCCAGGTCTATCTCAGCCCCCGTGTTCAGCATCTCTCTCAGGGCCGCCTGGCGAACACTGTGGCCTGGGACCCGGAACAAACCCTCCACATGGAGGTCTGGAGGAGGGAGGGAGGGAGGGAGGGAGGGAGGGAGGGAGGGAGGGAGGGAGGGAGGGAGGGAGGGAGGGAGGGAGGGAGGGAGGGAGGGAGGGAGGGAGGGAGGGAGGGAGGGAGGGAGGGAGGGAGGGAGGGAGGGAGGGAGGGAGGGAGGGAGGGAGGGAGGGAGGGAGGGAGGGAGGGAGGGAGGGAGGGAGGGAGGGAGGGAGGGAGGGAGGGAGGGAGGGAGGGAGGGGAATGGACGGCCACAGCAAAAAGGAGGCAGAGAAATGGAGGTTTAGAGAACATGGTAAGGAAAAATGTCAGAAATAGAGATAGGATAGAGAGAAATACAGAAAATTAGCGGAGGGATGCATACAGACAAAGAACATTGGGTGTAGAGTGGAAGAAGGGGAGAGACAGACAGGAGGGGAGAGACAGACAGGAGGGGAGAGACAGACAGGAGGGGAGAGACAGACAGGAGGGGGGAGACAGACAGGAGGGGGGAGACAGACAGGACGGGAGAGACAGACAGGACAGGAGAGACAGACAGGAGGGGAGAGACAGACAGGAGGGGGAGACAGACAGGAGGGGGGAGACAGACAGGAGGGGGGAGACAGACAGGAGGGGGGAGACAGACAGGAGGGGAGAGACAGACAGGAGGGGGGAGACAGACAGGAGGGGGGGGAGAGACAGGAGGGGGAGATAGAAAGGAGGGGGGAGACAGACAGGAGGGGGGAGACAGACAGGAGGGGGGAGACAGACAGGACGGGAGAGACAGACAGGACGGGAGAGACAGACAGGAGGGGAGAGACAGACAGGAGGGAGAGACAGACAGGAGGGGGAGACAGACAGGAGGGGAGAGACAGACCGAAGAAACAGAGAGGGGGCAGAGAGAGAGGGGGGGAGGAAAGAGGGAGAGAGGGCAAAAAAGAGACACCGCAAAGTGCTGTGAGATGAATTATTGACATGAGCCGTTCTCCACCATTATACCATTTTAGGATATGACGTACCCCCCCCCGCTGGAAATAGACCATGAGCTCAGACTTGTGTACACCCCTGTGCCCCGCCTCCGTGTCCCCCTCTCCTCCTCAACTACACTCTCATGAATGCCTTCAACAGACAGGGTATGCATTTGTACCAAGATTGTTTTTTTCATGTGTCGTTGCACCAAAATGTGGAGACATGGATCATGAATGGTGTTGTTGCTATGGTTACGGGGTACGGACTCAAAACTCACTCTTGCTGAGGTAGTCTATGAGCTGGTAGATCTGGGCTATGCCCTCCTCCGTCAGGGGCGATCCAAACACCATCCCTTTCTCTGCTGAACAACCACAACAATAACCACTTTAGATTATATCGTCATGATGGGGAGCTACTCAGACCGCAAACCCACCTTTGAACAGAATCGTTAGGAACTAATGATGCCACAACATTCCTTTGAGTGGAACAACAAATGGAGTAATGAATGGCACTGCAGACTACATTTCGTGGAAGAAACATTCTCAAATAAAAGCACAAAGCCTTTAAAATAGCAAGGTCTAAACACTAATTTCAGGCATTACAGTGTGGGATTTGAAGCAGTCATTCTGAATGCAGTGTTCGCAGTCCTCCTCTCTGGCAGCTCGAATTACACAGCAGACTTTCAACAATAAGAGATCTTCCCCATGCAACATGAATAGGTACAGAATGCCAACTTGTCAACATGGCCCAAAACAAGTGCCGAGGTTGCAAGAATATTGGCGCTTTTTCACTTATATTTGGATTGATCTCCCCTTCTCACCATCTTTCATCACCCTCTATCTCTCTCACCTTCTCTCACCATTTCTTTCACCCTTTTTTCCCTTCTCTCACCCCATATCCCTTGCTTTCAAACTCTCCCCATCTCTCCCTCTAACTGGCTACTACTGAAGGGTTAAGGTGATCGACCTTTGCGTTTGAGGAAATTGAGAGAACGCAGAAATCCGCCCGCCGGTGCTGGTAGTCTAGGCTCCGCTTCCCCGGTGAGTTGGGCAAACTCGTCGCCGGGCAGGTCGATGAGGCGCGTGATGTTGCTCAGCACCAGCTCCGTGAAGGCCTGTGGGCGCTCGTGCCTCAGCCGCTCTACGAAGAAGTCCGGGTTGAAGATGATGGGCCGTCGGTTCACCGGTGATTCCACGCTGATCGCTACACTGCACACCATGGCTCTGGTGGGTGGTGGGTGGGTGGGAGGGGTACCGATTACCGAATGTAAAAGTTGAAAAAGACGAGAGGGCGAGAACAACAGGGTGGAAGGAGAAAAAGATAAGCGCAAAGACGGGGGACGTTATGTTACGGGTACAGACAAACAAGATAGCTAACGTAGTAAGGTTTCAGTTTGTTGTTGATCAGGAACGGTTGTTTATCAGAAAAGCTGCTGTTTACTTCAAGTGTTTGCTACGTTAAAGTATCACGAACATCAGTTGTAATACAAATTAGCCCAGTAGCTAGCACCAGCTACAGTAGCTAGAGAGATGGCTGGCTAGCTACCTAAACAGTGCTTTACAGTTAGTCTAAACTACCTAACCTAGTAACGCTAGGATCATAGGCTTATATCTAGTTAGCTAGATTTTAGAAATGTATAACCAATGCAGCTGACATGTATCAATTTGTTGTAATATCTAACAATCTGAATTCACCTTCTGTTTTGTATGTCGTATTTGGGAACTTTTTCCGCTGCCATGATCGAGTTGAATCTTCCGCTTTTTACCGTGCTGTCACGCCTCGCGTGAAAGAATGGATCCCATTGGTCAGAACCTGCTCAGTCGCTGATAGAATGTACGGATCCAGAGTCAATTCACCGTGGCTAATCGTTCGCTTTACACCATATGTCTATGCTTTACACTAGTCTGTAACGGTAAACCGGCCCTGGTGCAAGCGGTTGGCGGCACCATCCTTCTGACCTGTTCATTGTGACCTCGGGTAAAACATATAGGCCTATACTATTTAAATATAATATTTGATATTTATTAACTCACTAAAATCGTAAAATCAATAGCAGCCTATTAAACGTCGTACTTTAGCGTACTTTATAGTTCACAGTTTTGTTTTTTACTAGGCCTACACAGTTATTGAGAAAAAAAACATAAAAATGCAAATCGATTTTGTGTTTGGTGACGCCTTGAACGCCCCATTGTCATTACATTGGGAGCATAGTATGATTGACCTCCTTCCGATTACTAAACACTCGCACTGAGAGGCTTATTTGAAATGTGTAGTCTTAAGAAGTCTTGCTAAACGCTTGACTGGTTTCTTAACTGTAGGTAAGTGTGTAACCAGTAGATGGGACTATCCACTCGCCCAACTTTCAAATTCCAATTTTGCCATAATCGATTTTATTTCTTGTAGAGAGAACAGACACAGGGAGAGAGAAAAAATATTTATTCATGTCATCAACATACAAAACAGTCGAATTTTGTACAACACGCCGAGTTATTTCTCTTTTAAAACTTGATAAACATGAACAACCTAACTTGTGAAAAAAGTGTTGTATATGCATGTAAAGCTTTTTTGTACATAAGCCTATATTTAGCCAAATGTCCTTGCCCTCTTCCAGCGGAGCAAAGCACTCTGATGCTTTGGTCACCACTGATCTGAAGAGGTCATTGGATGAGATGGAGGCGCCCAGAATGGATGTTATGTCCACGTCCTTCATGCCCGTGACGGACAGCCCCAGGTGATGCTGGACCTATACAGTATTGTATGAATCACTCATGTCAATTGCCCTGCACTGGGAACTGAATGAAGGATTCTGGTCTTTGCTTCTTGAACTTTACAACAAACGCAGAAAGACTGAAGCATGCTTGCACCTCAGACCATCCATTTTGGGTGACATTATAGTGAAAAACAGCTGCCTTCTATTGTGTGATAATCGTTGTGAAATATAATTTGAAAATAGCACTTCTTTGTTGACATTCAAATATCATCATCATTGCAAATACAAATATTTGATTGATTAATAGGTCCAAAAGCATTTAGCCTACATCAAAGGTGACACAGCTTTTTAGTACGACACAATAACACAGTGAATTCAACAGACGTCACACATTATAGCAGTTTTTCAACCTTTTGGAGCCATGGCCAGGGTGGGCCACGGCCACCATTGGTTAGAGAATGGCCACCCCCTGCCGCCGCCCCCCCCCCCCCCCCAACCTCACGGCACGAAAAAAAACAAAACAAAAAAAACATCCTGAACAGAAACGGTATGAAGCTGAAATAAATGCATTAGTATTTTTTTATCAAGTCGTCGTATATTGTCATTTGTCACTTACGCTACAAGCCCCATATTCGCAACATTTTTATTTATATTTTATCTCCATCATTCAGCTACCGTCGGCAGTCGAAGTCATGTGACGACAGGTATTCCAGGGTCAAAAAGAAACCTGTGTTAACGGCACTGTTTTTCTAGGCTACGCGTTATTTACGCGTTATCAACGTGTGAACTTTGACAGATAAAAGTGTTTTGCTAAATGAATAAATGTAAATGTAAGCTACTAACGTAGTGCTAAACAAAAACAGAGACATTTCTCTTATCTGAATCTGTTATGGAACCAAATTGCCAATATGGATCTCACCCCAAGCTCCCAGACCTCTGAACAAGCAACACAGACAGATCAAACCCAATCTTAAAGAACTATATAAACAGTCAAATGAATGGGAATAAAGCCACCAAAATAATGAATGAAGTAGTGTATACTCCCTGAATAGAAAATAGTAATTAACAAAACGGCTTTGACGACACATACTTTGATCAAGTACAGTACACACCAACCAAAGACAGTATAAAAATGGCCAAAACCAATGAACAAATATTTTACACATAATTTAAAGCAAAATAAACTGAATAGCTTTACCTTTGAGAGAAACACAAGATTGTTGCACAACAGCACTCATATTTATGACAGGAAATCACAAAAATACATAAAAATGGAGAACATGATACTGTTCCTTCTGTAAGTGTCTTAGTGTTTGCTTGACTTTTTACAACCCTCATCTCATTTAATGCCTACCATTGGTTCTCGGCAGGCGGCATATGCCACCCACATAACCATGGGGGTATCTAGCCCTATTTTGGGGGGCTCCGGCAGCATCACCAGTTACCGAAATGTGGTAAAACACCCATGGCCAGAACCTTATTGTTATTAAATTGGAAAGTGCTTTCCATACTTGGCTCAACATATGTTTGCGAACGTACATTATCTGCAATGTGGCGCATCAAGTCACAACTTGAAACTTACAGCCACAACATCATTGTGCGCCAACTCCTTTTGAGATGAATATCACAAAATTGATCAGCTCCCATTAATGGTGAGTCGCATTATAGGCTACTCTCTGATTAAATGGATTTGTCTAGATATATATTCATGATATTAACACCTACCATTGTGGAAGAAATTTAGATTTCCTGTGTGCTTACATTATTCACTAATCAAGAGAACTAGTCATTGGATACTAGTTAGTATGTTCTCATGTAAGCTTGCTATTAATAAGAGTAGATTGTGTCTATGTGTCAGGGTTAATAGATGTTTGAGATCAGGAGAAAGTACTGGCTAAATGGTCCTTGTCATGACTACAAGGAGAGCTCCAACTATGAGTTGGGAGCTGTGAATCTCTTTCTCTGAGACTGTTGTAACGTTATTTCTGCCTGACTGTCACTATCTATGTTTACATTCTTGTGCCCTATAAAAGATGGTCCTCTGTCCTTCAGAGCGGAGAGAGACTTGATTGAGACCTAAGCCTGGTGTTGTGTTGTCATTTATTGTCAGAGGTCTGGTTTTCTCTCCCAATCTGCAGATTGATAAATACTTATTAAAATCCAGAACTCAACTGAACTTAGTCACTCCGTTTATGAAGAGACGGACAAAACACTTTCTTCAACACCATGTACTAAATCTGGTTAATTAGCATTGATAATGTCATATATAAATTATATGCGTCCCGTGAGACTTGCACTTGGACCGTAATGCGGCCCAGTGGAAAAAAAACAATACCAACAATATCATGTTGTTATAATTGTTTTGTATCTTTTATCATTTAAATTATTAAAATAATACGTATTTCTATACAATATGTATAAATAGGCCTACATATGTATGTGTTACTTTGTTTTTTGCTAGTCTATCTTTACCCTATGCAAAGCAGGGTGGGGATAAAATGAGAACTGCAAGAAGAGAGAGAAGAGAGAGCGAGAGAGATAGATTATAAAGGAGGATGGGGAGAGGGAAAGCTGGACGCTGTCTGTAAAGATTATCAGGTTAAAGGGTGTGATGCTCAAGTTCTTGCTGATTGGGGACGCCCCCATCAGTGCTGTCTGTCCCCCCCTGCCCCAGAGTCACTGTCCTGGCCGGCCCCTTCGGACCTCCAGAGCAGTCACTTCCATCCCTGCCCGTCCCGCTGGAGGTCCTCTGGGCCAGACATGCGGCCGTGGGGGACCGCATCCTGGGGCAGCGAGGCCTCAGGCGACCCAGGGTCTTCCAGCAGGCCCTGCGGAAGGTGTGGGAGGAGATGCAGAAGAGCAGGGGGTCGAGGGCGCTGTTGGCGTACCACAGGGGCAGGGCGAGGTAGGACTTGAGAACGGTGTAGACCGAGAGGACCTTGTCAGACCACACCACCACGTACACCTGCATCAGGGACGAGGCGATGTCGGGGAAGTTACAGATGAAGAAGGCCACCACCACCGCGCCTGGGGGACAACAGGAGGACAGCGTTCATCCTCCAAGCTCCCCTGTCCTCATCCACCTGTTTGGAATACGTGTCTCTCTCTCTCTCCCTTCTTTGCTGTGCTCTCTATCTCTTTAAGCTCCCCTTTATCTCCACCTCTCTTTTCTCTTCCTCCTCTCTATTTCTTCTTCTCCCTCCCCTTACAGCTTCTGTTTCTCCATACTCCGCTCTCTCTTCTCTCTCTCTCTCTCTCTCTAATGACCTGTAATTGGCCTAATTACTCGGGTAATTATACATGTTGCCTATTGGAGGATGCAGCATTTGGGCACATAAAACAGCAGAAAATAAGTACATTTACTTCTCCAGGGAACTATTGTTGGTGAGCGATGTTTGCTCGGCTCAACTCAAACTAATTCCCACAAACTTGGCTCCACTACCCCATCTCTGCTCCAAACAATCACTCCGAAGTCATTCCGTTCTCACCCATAAGCCTCAGCGCCCTCCTCTCATTGAGCAGTAGTTTCCCATTCTGGTGACACTGAATGTCTCTCCTGCCATCAGGCGCTGGGCGCGTGAGGCCCAGGGCCTGTCTCTGGTTCTCGTTCTTCTTCAGATGGATTACAATGAGCAGGTAGAGGGCCAGGATGGCCACCATAGGCACCTGCAGAGGAACGAAGGAAGAGATGGAGAGAAGTGGAGGAGAGATGTATGTATTGGGCTGCATGTGGTGAAACGACACAACAAACCTGAGCTCGGGTGTTCCATTGTATGTCTGTGTTGAACTACTATATACCGAAATGACCAATAAAGAAAACAGGAACTTGCGGATTTACTGTGTGTGTAGCATTTCTGTTGAATTGTGTAACTGTGTGTGGTATGGTTGTAAAGGTCTAACTGTGTCTTGCATTATGAAAACGGCAGGGGTAAAGGGCATTCTTATATATAGCTCCTCTTCTCCGCAACCATGTGTCTCCATCAGGGAGGCCAACACTTTCTCGGTGTTTAAGGCTGGATGAAAAACCTTTCATTTGAATCCGTTTCACAACAGGACTTCTGCAATAGATGGAGCTAGATATGACTAAGTATCCTGCCTGGCAATTATGAACCCCATCTACCCATTCTGTTTTTCATTCATTACATTTACATTAAGTCATTTAGCAGACACTCTATCCAGAGTGACTTACAGTAATTACAGGGACATTTCCCCGTGGCAAGTAGGGTGAAGTGCCCTGCCCAAGGACACAACATCATTTTGCACAACACCTGGAATCAAACTAACATCATTCTGATTACTAGCCCGACTCCCTAACTGCTCCGCCACCTGACCCTCATTCACCATTTAATAGATATATCTATTGTGCTTACCTAGTAACGAACGTACGGTCGGCGAAAAACTACACGCATGACCGTGAGACGCATTTCAGCACCTTCACAGAGGCTTGAGAACCCTGTTTATTTATTTATTATTGCGTTTCATTAGGCTTATTTTGATGGAACCGATGGTTGGCTTGTATCTGCATCATCGTATTTGAAAGCACGTTATTAATAGTAGGCTAACCGTCTGTCCCTGTCTTAATGCGATGTTGTGCGAACCAAAACAACGTTTACAAACGTGAATTGAATCTTCTGTAGCTACTTGAGCAGAGGCGTTGTTAGACATAAAACTTTACTGGGGCACAGGCCCCTAATTCATATCCCTTTTTTTAATTTCAAGCTACCTGCGCTCAATGCATTACTAGGCTATAGAAACTCCCCTTGCTTAACCCTCTATACTAAAGTTCAGGGACGCAAGTTTGATATCAGCTTTGGCAGGGACATAAATAGCTAATGCAGGCGCTGATATTTTTCGTATTCATTTGAAGGCAAATTGTTTTTTTAGCTTAATGTAATATTGTTTTGATGTTTTTGTCAAAATAAGATGATTGGTTGGCCTATCATTTAGAAACTCTCTTCAGTTTTGAAATGTTTTCTTAGCCTACCTCAATTCTGACTTGTACGAAGCAGGTTATGTGACATACCAGGGTAAATTAACTCCCCAGCTGAAACCCAGCTCAACATTGCAAACTTACCCAGTTGTGTTGCATAACCTGCTTTCTGGAATACCACCCTGGCGTTGATTGGGATACTGTGTACATTCTTTCCGGGATTATCTATCTAAATGAATGCACCGACTAATGATGTAAACTGTTAAAACTCAAACTTTAGATTTTACTGGGGCACAGCAGATTTATGCCGGGGCACGTGCCCCAGTAAAAAGGCTCTAACGACGCCCCGGCACTTGAGGCCTTTTGCGGGCATGTGTGGGAGTGGGAGCACTCGATGGTCACTTCAAAAATCGCCTGATATCCATGGCTAATTAGTCCAATTCTCGTGGATCCTGATTGGTGTTGCCGCCGCAGCCGCAACTCACAGACCATACAGCGCAGATGAAATGATTCAGACTACAGCGTTTATTTGTTAAACAATTTGAAATGTAGTCTTTTGTGTTTCAAAATTACACCAAATTTACTTTGGATTGTTCCAACGGCAGAATACGAGGCGCAGGGAATGTGCATAAACGCGCATAAACACTATTTAGAAGTAAATAAACGCAATTTCCGCAATGTAGAGGTGGATAAACGCTATATCCGAATTTTGGGAGGTGCGTAAAGAGCATTTGCGTGCGTGTAGCCCCCACTACATCCTTGGTCTCTGGAGGAAGGAATCCCTCACTGAACTGCTCCTCCAAAGGTTTCTTCCATTTTCCTTTTTTGGGGGAGTTTTACCTTGTCTTCCTTGAGGCTTGTATGTTGATTTAGGTGCAAATCTATGGGCACTGCCTCTGTAACATCGCTTGTTCAAAGAGCACTAAGCGTGAACTTCGATTTAATTTGAAAGATGGATGGGACTAAAATGTGTATCTTGACACTATATTTACTCTGCTGTAGTTGTGCTATTTCATCCACCCATCCCTCCACACCTATCTCACTCAAGCCAGGACGTTTCTAAGAATCATCCCTCCCTTTCAGTTTCCTCCTGCTGCTTGCATCCCTCCACCCATCCCTCGTTCCACCCCCTCTCACCAGGAAGCAGAGGCCAGCCCTGAGCAGCAGCGCTCCCCTGTAGATGGGCGCCGGGTCGGCCTCCGTCATCTCACACATGGTGGACACATGGAAGGCCTCCTCGGGGGAGCTGGCGGTGTAGTCCAGGATGCAGGCTCGGGCGTGGCCGTAGACCACGGCGAAGGGCACGGCCGACACCAGGGACAGGACCCACACCCAGGTCAGCAGGCAAGGCAGACGGGACTTCTGTTAGCGAGAAGGGATGAAGGGAAAGGAGAGAAGAGGAGCGCAAAAAGGGAGGTGTAAGGGGTGGAGAGGGCAGGGGAGGGATGAGGGGAGAGGAGAGGAAAGAGGGGGTAAGAGGAGAGGAGGGTAGAGAAGGGAAGGAGAGGTGAGGAAAGGAAAGGGAAGAAGAAGAGAGGGGGTGGAGAAAAGGAGGTGAAGGTGAGGGAGGAGGACGATCGAGAAGAGAAAAGAAGGCGGAGGGGAGTAAGGAGAGGGGAGCAGAGGAGAGGAGCACAGTTAGCAAACAACCAACCACCTCAAAGTCACTTTGCACATGTGGAATCCAAACTCCCACTTCCACCAGTGTCCCCTTGATCACAGTCAATGAGCTTGTCACTCTGCCGGTCAAACACATCAATCCAACATCCAGTCACACGGCCCACGTCGTTGTGTTTCTGTGTACCTGCAGGCTGGACAGGGACCACATGGTGTGGCAAATAGCAGCGTAGCGCTCGGCCGTGAAGGCCAAGATCACCCAGCTGGTGGTGGCACAGTAGATCTGGCGCACCATGAAGTACGCCTTGCAGACTGCCTGGCCCAGACGCCAGGGGTAGCTCTCCCAGTAGTAGCGGTACAGAGTTACGGGGATAGTCAGCAGCTGCAGGATATCTGGAAGGAGGGAGGGAGGGAGGGAGGGAGGGAGGGAGGGAGGGAGGGAGGGAGGGAGGGAGGGAGGGAGGGAGGGAGGGAGGGAGGGAGGGAGGGAGGGAGGGAGGGAGGGAGGGAGGGAGGGAGGGAGGGAGGGAGGGAGGGAGGGAGGGAGGGAAAGGGATGGTGGTGGTGAGAGAAGAGAGGCTAAGACAGGAATGTAAGGTTGAGGGGTATTGAATGAGGGGTTCTGAATGTGATTGTAGGAATGGCAGGGCTGCGGGTGGCGGTGTGGTGGTGGAGGGTACCTGATAGCACCAGGCTGAGCAGATACAGACGTATGGCACTGACTCTCATGCGAGCGTCTGTTAGCAGTGTCAGCACGCTCACGCTGTTGAACAGGACCTGGATGGTGGGATAATCTATGTCACGTCACACATGTCCACCGGGCACGGAATGGACACATTTTGAATTCAGAGGTTCAACAGTCAGTTTACAAAACACTTGTATCCCTTTTTAGAAACATCCATGAAAGTTTCCGGTTAAATATAAATGTTTAACTATATAGACTATAGTATAATCATAGTACTGCAGATAGTATAATCAAGAGTACTGCAGATTAGACCCCATGACATCCCAGGAGAATATTCTAGAACAGAGCAATATAGAGTAGAGCAGAGAAGAACAGAATAGAGCAGGATACAGCAAATTATAACAGTACAGCTGAGAATAGCAGAGCAGACCATAGCAGAGAAGAGCAAAGTAGAGCAGAACAGAATACAGTAGAGCAGACGAGAGTGTTACAGCAGGGTAGACTAGACCGCAGCATTAGGAGAGTGTAGCAGAGTGGTCATACTCCAAACAGGAAGATGGTGCTGTAGAAGACTGTCATGGGGATGGCGACGGAGTAGGGTTCGCTCTTGGTGACTCCGATGTGGAGTTCAGGCTCGGCGCTGGGGCTGACGTTGCAGGAGAAGAAGATCGGGGCTGGGGTGACCACCGTGGAGTGGTTCATCCTGGACTCCTGGAGAGTGAAGAAGGAGGTGGTGGTGGAGGAGCGGGAAGAGGAGCCGGAGGTTAACGAGGAGGAGCAGGAGGAGGTGGAGAAAAGCAAGAGAAGGAGGAGAAAGCAGGAGGTGGAGGTGGTGGAGGAGAAGGAGAAGGAGGAGGGGTGGGAGGAAGTTGAGGAGAAGGTGGAATTGGAGGAAGAGGATGGGTTGGAGAACAAGGTGAAGGAGGAGGAGGAGGAGTTTGGATTTTTGAGACTACACTGTTGGATGTAGGCTTTGTGCACCAGGGACAATAGATTGATGAGATGTTTACTGTTCAGTGTTGAAGAATGTGAATTGTCAGTAACTGGTGGGGCCAGATGCCTCCAGTGAAGTCTCTGTTTTGATAACAGAACTGGAGAAGTTCAGGGTTAATCACCCCTGTCGGTACAGAAGCCTACCTTTTCTGTCTAAAGCTCCAGATGTCAGACCGCTGGTTTGGTGTCTTAAGCCTGGTCAAGAGTTCTTCCGAATCTGCGTCATAAAGGGAGGGCACACAAAGGAGTAAAAAAATAAATAAAAATTTGAGTCATTGTCTTGTTTTTTCAAACGTCAGTTTGCCATAATAGTCTTCTTTTCTAGGATCCAGCCATCCACTCTCCTTTCAAAGCAGGAAGACTGAATTCTGACCAGCCAGTGATGGAATAGGAATGAGGATTAGCTCTTGATTTGTTCCCCGCAGCTTGAGTAGTGTACCAACCAACATTAGAAGCTTCATGTGTTATTTTTTCCTCTTCAGATTTTTAAGGATTAAGTGATGTTATAACCGGCAGGCAGTTTATATATGATGGAAGAGACAATACAAAACTTTACAAAATACAGTCTGAAAACAAGGAAGGTCATTGTGACCATCCTGAACATGACAACGACCATGATGAGGATGACTTTGATAATGACGGCAACAATGAGAAACATTCTAAAAATGTTAAGAAGGGTGATAATGGGTGATGGGTGATGATGATGCTATGACCATGATTATGTCCGACAAGAATAACTGAAGGAATCTGGACAGAGTAGAGATACACATTAGGACACATTAGTCCCAGATGGCGAAGCAATTACTCTCAATAGCATTCATCTAACACTCATTCACTGTACGATTGCATGACTAGGAAGACCATCACCAGCACTGACGGGATTGGGTTCATTTCTCGACGATCATTATAGGGTGGGATGTCTTTCTGTCTTTGTCTTTCTGATGATTATCAGAAAATGACAATGAGGCATTAAGTAATACAATGACAAATATAACTGCAAGCAGTAATGGCGGATTCCTCCAAACACTGCGAACCATTGAAAAATGTTTATTTTTGACAAATTGTAACTGTATAGAAAAATGTATGCTGCAGAATTACCAATGGCATACCAAATCTGAAATGCAATACCATCAAGATCCACAAGGGCCTTTATTTCAAGCCAGTAAGTGAAGGAAGGGGGCTTGGTGAGCTTATCCATTCCAGAAAGCCTTGTATCTTTATGCATTAAGGCGTGGCCTGTAGCGCCACCTATGGGTAATGGTGGGCCATTTGTGGTGTGGTAGTTACTCTTGGCCTATACTATTAATGTTTCAGGATTTTAAAAACTTTTTACCATTGCATATAAAATCGGAAATGCAATACCAACAGGATCCACATGGGCTTTGGGTAAAGTGTGGTAGTTACTCTTGGCCTGTACTGTCAATGTGTCAGGATTTGGAGACCTTTTTACTATTGCATACAAAGTAGGAAATGCAATGACACCAAGGTCCTCAAGGGCCTATGCTGATATTCAAGGAATGAGTGGGGGCTTGGTCAGCCCACACAGTCCTGATATGTTGCGTGTGTGTCTTGCCAAGCCCGCGCGTGTCAAGGGAAGAATGAGTGTCTGAGAATTTGGAGCATGCGCGGGGAGGAGCAGGGGACACATTTCATTGTAAATTTCCCTAGAAATTAGCCAAGCATGCATGTTTCAAAGATTCACCAAAAATCGACCTTTCATCTTAGAGTCAACTTTTTCTCAGATTTGTGTACTAAACATTCTCAAGAGTCTTCATATGAACTTGTTTGACTGGCTTACGTGTAAAGCATTGCGAACCATTGAAAAATGTATATTCTTGACAAATTGTAACTGTATAGAAAAATCAATGCTGCAGAATTTCCAATGGGATACCAAATCTGAAATGCAATAACATCAAGATCCACAAGGGCCTTTATTTCAAGCCAAGAAGTGAAGCGCTTTAATCTTCACAAGAAGTGAAGTGCTTTGTGCTTTAGGGCGTGGCCTGTAGCGACACCTATTGGTAATGGTGGGCCATTTGTGGTGTGGTAGTTACTCTTGGCCTATACTATCAATGTTTCAGGATGTTTTTAACTTTTTACCATTGCATACAAAATCGGAAATGCAATACCAACAAGATCCACATGGGCTTTTGTTAAAGTGTTGTTGTTACTCTTGGCCTTTACTATCAATGTTTCAGGATTTGGATAACATTTTACCATGGCAAACAAAATCTGAAATGCAATACCATCAAGATCCACATGGCCTTTGCAAAAGACCAAACAAAGACACTCTCCTGAAATGTTGCGTGTGCGTCTTGCCAAGCCCGCGCGTGTGTCAAGGGAAGACCTATGGGTAATAGTGGGCCATTTGTGGTGTGGTAGTTACTCTTGGTCTATACTATCAATGTTTCAGGATTTTTATAACTTTTTACCATTGTATACAAAATCGGAAAAGCAATACCAACAAGATCCACATGGGCTTTTTGTTAAAGTGTTTCTTTGCCTATACTATCTATGTTTCAGGATTTTGAGACCTTTTTACCATTGCATACAAAATCGGAAATGCAATACCATCAAGAGCCACAAGGGCCTTTTTTTCAAGCCAATAAGTGAAGGGAGGGGGCTTGGTGAGCCTATCCATTCCAGAAAGCCTTGTATATTTGTGCTTTTTGGCGTGGCCTGTAGCGCCACCTATGGGTAATGGTGGGCCATTTGTGGTGTGGTAGTTACTCTTGGTCTATACTATCAATGTTTCAGGATTTTTATAACTTTTTACCATTGCATACAAAATCGGAAATGCAATACCAACAAGATCCACATGGGCTTTTGTTAAAGTGTTTCTCGGCCTACACTATCAATGTTTCAGGATTTGAGACCTTTTTACCATTGCATACAAAATCGGAAATGCAATACCATCAAGAGCCACATGGGCCTTTGCTAAAGACCAAGGAATGAGTGGGGGCTTGGTCAGCCCACACTCTCCTGAAATGTTGCGTGTGCGTCTTGGCCGCGCGTGTGTCAAGGGAAGGCTGAGTGTGTGTGAGATTTTGGAGCACGCGCGGGGAGGAGCAAGGGAGACATTCATTGGAAATTTGCCTAGAAATTAGCCAAGCAAGCATGTTTCAAATATTCACCAAAAATCGACCTTTCATCTTACAGTCAACTTTTTCACAGATTTGTGTTATGAACATTCTCAAGAGTTTTCATATGAACTTGTGATTGAATCAGAGTATCAGTTTTTGAATGGCTGATGTGTAAAGCATAATTTTAGCGTTAGCGATAAGTTCAATTTGCTTTATATCAATCATTTTTTGAGATATGAATTTGCCTTTGCACATGGTAACATGTTGTAGTGTTTTCCTCCGATCTACCAAGTTTAGTGTTGATATCTCAAAGATTTGCTGAGACATGACTTCACATCCTGTTTTGCGGCTTTTCTGATGAATTTGATTGGCTGTACCGGACAGACGGTTATGAGGATCAAAATTCCTTTGATAACTTTTGTGAGGCTTGGTCTGAAGATCATCTCTGGTGATTTTGAAGAAGATATGACAAAAATTGTAGGAGGAGTAGGCTTTCAAAGGTTTTTGATAAAACCGGAAATGGCGGGAAATCTATATAACCGGAAATTAACGCCATGGTGTGCGTTGAACTCGGCTTGATCCAGGGAATCCAATGGTACCTCATTTTTGAAAATGAGTCATACGGTTCAAAAGTTGCGTGTGTAAACACAAGTCCAACTTTGACCCATTGGTGGCGCTAGAGTGGTCTAATGGGAGACATGAAACTTGGTGTAGGTATAGAAGAAACTGTCCTTAATGAGTGTGCCAAATTTCACAAAAAGTTGTCGATGGGGTCTAGGGGCTGCCATTGACTCCCATGGTACAAGAATTACAAATAATAAAACCACCAATAACAATAGGTTTCCTCCTTACGGAGGAATCCTAATGATGATGTTAACTAATGATGATGATGACATTTACGATTACATAACAAAATGGAACTAAGGGCGGTGGTGATAATGATGATCTCCAGTCCCTAATGTCACCAAACGTCACCCTTGATAAGAAATTAAATCCTTTGAAACTAACCACTAATCCCAACAATTATAATTTCTTGCAACTAGAAAGGATGCCAGAGGCAGTCGCTTCAAAGTGCCTTAATTATCAACCACTAGAAATGTTTAATTAATTAGTAATAAAAGTAAATCAGTAAATGTAAGCCACCTTGTTTTGATTTGATTTTAAAAATCACCCGTTCTTGAAGAGTCAAAACTGAATAATGACCGCTAGACAAGGTTTCTATGTAAACCAATTAGTCCTGTCACAGAATGTCGGTTGAAGAGTTAGCCAGTGGATTGATGTTTCACTAATAACTGAAAGTGCTGGCAGCATGTGTTCATTTAATTCCCCCAAACTTGCGTCAATCGGAGGTGACGGCTGGGGAATTATTTATTAGTCAAACAGCTAAGCCAAATCAGTGTGTGATTACTATAACCACTGCAAACACTGAGTCTGTATATGAGATGTATGGCTTAAATCTATAGATTTGGAAACATAATTCTGTGAATTAACATCCTTAAACATGCCTCCAAGTAGTCTTGGTTTCCACCCTGACAGGATTTACACAGTTAACATAAAAATTGTGCCATGATAAGAGAATTCTGAAAGCAATATACTCAACATGAACCTGACCGCATGACATTTGAAATAAAGTGTAAACATGTATTGATTTACCCATCCTCCTGGGATGTACAGTAAATGTACCGTACACATACACACACATCACATGCACACACATCACATACACACACATCACATACACACACAGAAACAGATACACACATCACATACACACACATCACATACACACACATCACATACACACATCACATACACACACACAGAAACAGATACACACTCCCCACACCCATAAATGGACAAAGACACTAACACACACACAGATGAACAACCCGCCATACACACATAAAAAAAGACAAACACATGTACACACAAACAGAGAGCACACAAACATTAGCTCTTGTAACCTATATGTACCATATTTTATGTAACAAACACCCCCCACGCACACACAACAGACCCCCCCCCATCACACACACACTGCTGATTGCCTTACATTAGCTCTTGTAACCTGTTGCAAGTTCAGGGAGAGTTTTTAACTGGACAAAATCCGTACAAAATTCCCGCTTTACAAATGTCATCATGTCAGATTGTTAGAGGATCAGTTTGAAAAGCTGGACTCACCACTTCGGCAGACCGATGAAATGAAGTGATGAAGGGGATGGCTGATTTTCTCTTCGAATTGAGGAAAGCGCTCCTCCGGGGTTCACACACATGCAGTATGTGTATCCACAGAAAAGATTCCTTTCTCCCTCCACCCCCCGGTCTCTCTCTCTCTCTCTCTCTCTCTCTCTCTCTCTCTCTCTCTCTCTCTCTCTCTCTCCCTCTCCCTCTCCCTCTCCCTCCCTCCCTCCCTCCCTCCCTCCCTCTCTTTCTCTCTCTCTGTCTCCCTCTCTCTTCACCTCTCTCTCTCTCTCTCTCTCTCTCTCTCTCTCTCTCTCTCTCTCTCTCTCTCTCTCTCTCTCTCTCTCTCTCTCATGCTCCATCATTTATGGCATTCACACCACATTTTGAAAGGAAAGGTGATACGAACCATGATGTACCCTTTATGCAAAATCACATCCGACATGAACTGACACTCTCACTGAGCCATTACTTGGTAGAGTATGTGTGGGATCTTCCCTTTGCAGTAAACTTGAGGGTGGTGTTCAAATCTTGTAATTGAATTGGATGCGTTTTGAGTCATTTTGTTGGTTTTGACGATAGCTGTTTGTATTCTGTGCCAGTGTCATATTCAGGGCAGACACACAGGACAGAAATCAGGCTAGATAATATGCATTACTAATAAGCTATTATCACATGACATGTTCCCAGTATAAATTGAGTCAGTGGGAGAGAGGGGGAGGGAGTAGGGGAAAAGTAGGATACATCCATGTCAGATTTAGGTGGTGAGATCACATTTTCTGGGATCCATAGAGTTAGCACATTTCCCCCTGCTAGATTAGTGCTGAAGAAGAGACAAGGAACCACAATGGAATTGTTTTTCCTGAAAATGACATTCAGCAGAAGTGGACAAGAGAATTCATAACAAATGAGAAGATGGAGGTGGTACACAAAAGCTGCAGCACTCCAACCTTGAATCATATTATAGGCTGAAAGGGTTCTAGCCTTGACGTAGGACTTTGTCTTGCTGAAGCCTGATTAAGTATGATCAAGAATCCCGATTTTCTCATGAGATCCTGCACCCAGAAAAAAAAGAGAAGGTGGGGGGGGGAAACTCTCACAGTGAAATATGTGCAGTATCTAAAACCAGAAAAATAATGACAAGCAGTGAACAATAGCAGAAATAACAATATCTTATAATAATAAGATATTGTCAACAGGAGACAGACTCTGATTCTTTTCTGTGTTTGTAGAGTGCCACAGTCGCATCAGCAGTCACTCTCTGGTGCTTAACGTAAATGTTTATGTTTAATTATACCCTTTCACAGTGCTTGCTTTTCTCTCCTACACACACACACACACACACACACACAAATACACAATACATTTACTTGAAATGAGTGTGTGCACCTGTGTGCGTGCATGCGTTGGAGAGGGCTTGAGGAGGAGTGAGAGACATGAAACAGACGTAAGGAAAGATGGCAGAGGTCAAAAGATAGAGGAGGGAAATAGAAGAAGTAGAAGAGAGTTGGGTAGAGGGAGGACAGACGGGATGTAAAGAGGAGACGGGGAAAAAAGAGAAATGACAGATGAAGGAGAGAGCAGAGTTGGAGAAAACGAGTAGAGAGGTGGAAGGAGTGGAGATGAATGTACAGATCACCGTGAAAGAAGAAAGCGGTTGAACAATACGTGCTTTTATGTTTTTGTTTTCCATTTGCAACCAACTTTTTATTTCACTACTTATTTGTTGACTGGGAACTTGTATTTGGGTGCCTGGTTGGGCCTCTGTCCATAATACATGTGTCTTTGGACGGCATTGGAGATTATATATTGCAATATGCATATATGTGTGTAAATACTGTATGTACCTATAATTGGATGCCCATATGGATATATTGTGTAGTGTAGTACATACTGTACTGTATAGTTCAATATGTTGCATGAATTCAGTTGTTTACAGTTGGATTTGTGTATTTATACATTTCAATGCCATAGCATGGGGCCTTTAGCAAATACAATAAGTCCTGTGTCTCTTACAGAAGAGGGTATGTTTTTGTAAGTTTCTTTAGTCATTTAATCAATTAATTTGTTAATCATCAACCTTGGCGTTTGCCCTGCATGTTTTGTCACAGCCTTAGAGCTGGGTGAGTGACAGAAGGATCGCACAATTGCAAAATGTAAACACAACTGTAGACAATCCCTGCATTCACCCTTTCTCATGCCAACCGCAACAGAGTTAGCTAATACAGAAAAGACAGTACATTAGCTGGACACTGCCCACAAATCAAAATATTCCCCCATCAATTAGCCACAACTCTACCCTGTTTCCACCAAAGGAAAAGTCAGGGTCTCTAAAATGTCTTCTAAAAAGCCTGACTCACTGCCTTGTCTCAACAGCACCTGTCTCACTGGGTCCCTTGATTAATAAGATGTGTGGAGTGTGCATGATGGGATTGATGATATGGAGGTGGATTAAAATCCACAGGGACCGTGCCTCTTCCCACGCTGACATCACTGAAACCCAGAATAAATTATCTTGCCTAGAGGAAAGTCACCGGAACAAGGCAATCAAAATCGCTGTCTTTTTCTCTACAGGTGGTCATAACCAACATTGATACAAGTTCTGGAGGATGCTTGGTTATCTTTGTACACTTCAATGGGGTCTCAAAACTTCATACTGTCCATCTAATTCAAATAGATACAGCTCGCTTTGATAGGAGCACAGGATCAACTGGCATTCATCAATACATACTCATCTTCAAAGGCAGAATAAAACTGAAAGCATTCATTTATTTATATAAATTAAAATAGTGTACAATACCACTTTGTTTGATCTTACCAGTGCATACATTGTCAGATAGTTCCAAAAATCACAATATCAAACAATAACAATACTTTTTTTTACAATTTTGTAGATTTAAAAAACATCAACAACTTGGATGGGTCAGATGGCTGAGCGGTCAGGGACTCGGGCTATTAATCAGAAGGTTGCCATTTCGATTACCGACCGTGCCAAATGATGTTGTGTCCTTGGGCAAGGCACTTCACCCTACATGCCTCGGGGAGAATGTCTCTGTACTTACTGTAAGTCGCTCTGGATAAGAGTGTCTGCTAAATGACTAAATGTAATGTAAATATGCATTACAGTAAAGGTTCTTGCAAGATCACATGTAAGTGTACCATAAATATTCTGAACAGAAAGCCAGTAAACTCCAACATGAGACCAGAAGAGCTGTCTTAAACATGGTTGGTTATCATTATATAGAATTTCACCTGTATAAAACTGCATGTTTGCATTACATGTTGGTTTTTGTACTAAAATGTGCATATTTCACTTGTATTTAGAGACAATGAATTGGTTACCATTAGCTTGCAAGCAAATGTATATTCTTTAGTAGCTATAGGTGAAATATTGTTCTGTATTCTACTGCATCTTCCACTGGTCCCATGAAATGTTTGCATTGTGGCGATGCTGTCCAAAGCATGTACAACTGTCCAAGTTTCATCACAGTGTTGTGTAGTCGATGGAATTTATCCCAGCATCCTTTGCCATTGCATAGAAATGTCCTTGCTTCTCAAAGAGGCTGGCAGGGGAATCAAACTCTACAATCTTACCCGCATCCAGCACCATCACTCTGAAAGAGAGGAGAAGAGGAGATGAGGAGGGGAAGAGAAGAGAGGAGGATTTGGAGAATGGTAGGAGTGTTGTAAAAAAAACATCACACTGCTGTAATTATGACGATGGAGAAATGGTTATGGATTATATGATTGAGGATGAACCTCTTAATCACCTTTTTACTTTTATATGCTATGTTACTGAAAACCAGATGCAAAGCTGTTGACTGATTAGTATTACCACTAAAACATAGAAGACATAGAGGCCAAATGTGGAAAACCAGATAGATAGAGTTTGAGTGCAACAGAGAGAAGTGTGTGTGTGTCAGCCTCTCCCATGAAGGACTACAAAGCCCAGATATTGAGAACTACAAGCGCCAGACATTAGGGGACAGAATTATGTCCTTAAACTCAGTATAACCTGTGCAGCTGGGCCACAAGGCCTCACATGGGCACTGGATGGGAGAAAGTTAGGGAAAGTCCAGGCTATTTAAATTCTGTGACAATGGACCAACCGAATGTGAAATGCATATATGAATCTAGGGCTGCGACTAACGATTATTTTAATAATCGATTGATCTGTCGATTCTGTTTTTCGATTAATCGATGAATCAGATTTTTTTTTAAGCATTAATTTCCAACCCTTTATTCAAAAGCAAAACTGACAGTGCAAATTTACAGCGCAGAAAATCTTCAGAATTATTAGCGTGGATTTAATGCTATTTTCCAAAATAAGCAATTTATTTGAGTTTTGTTTAAAACTGTATTGAAAATAGAAAGGTTGAGGAAGTAGGCCAGACTTTATTGAATAATCTGGTGTATATTTAAGATTTTTTGACACCATTTTGAAAAAAAAGTTACGATTTGGGAAGGTTAATGCTATTTTCAAAGAGTGATTTTCTATAATTTTATTTGAAACTAAAGGTAAAGGCGGTGGACGTATACCAGAGATTGTTGAGATACTCTGGTGTCTGTTTGAGGTTTTATGTTCCAAAAAATATTATAAAAGTCTAAATTTTTTCAAAATTGTATGGGTAGTTTTCACCCGGTCCCTAACGCGATGCTGCAAAGTTGCGTCTTCCGATTGTGAGACAAATGTCGAATATGAAACTAACAAATGTCAAAATGACAGCAGCGGTGTCTGCCTATCACAGAGTTCAGGAATTTCCCAAGGCTCGATTTTATTCAAAGAATGAGTTAATAGCAAGAGGGAAGTCTACGCCAGACTTAGATTGACTACTGCAGCCTAAGGGACAACATGTTTTGAGCGTTTCAAACGAAAAGATTGTCTATGTGGCTGTGCTAACATTCAGCGACTGTAGGCTGCTTGTACTGTTTACTGAGAGACATTTACATTTATTCATTTAGCAGACACTTTTATCCAAAGCGATAAAAGTTTGCTCTGTAGTTTTAAATACATTTTACAAATTAGTTAAAAAAAAATATGTATATTTTTTACAGCCACTAATGCCAAATTATTTAGGAGGGCTGAAGAACATTTTAGGGGGGCTTCCCCCCAATAGGCTTAACAACGTCCCTGGTAGGAGCAGAGGGTAAAATCCTAAAAGGTAAAAAGAAGATAAAATGAATCAAGTTTACATAAATTAAATGTTATGCTACATACACTGTTACCCAATACACACACACAACCATATAATTTATTTTCCAATTGCATCATTTAGACAGTTTTGTAATCCAAACCCCACCACTATCTCAGCAGCCTACCTGTTACACAGTATGTGTAGTATGGCATTATTCTGCTCTTCCAAACACCCCTATCTTTCCTTTCATCTTTATTCAAGTGCACACAAGGCCAGCTAGACTCCAACTGTCATTTCAATTCTTCAGAGAAATGGTAAAGCAGCTGCCATAAGATCCTCTGGGAGTTTCTGAGGTGGTCTCTGGCAAATGGGTTAAGCATGCACTTGGGAACCAGCACTGTGTGTTTGTGTATATGTGTGTGTTTGTGTGGGTGTGTGAATGCGAGAGAGAGAGAGAGAGAGAGAGAGAGAGAGAGAGAAATGGAGACACAGACAATGACTGAAAGAGAAGTAAAAGAGAGAAACAGATGGGGACAGAGAAAGGCAGGTCACGATTGTTTCCAACAACAGCAGCAAGAAATATCAGATTCTGTTCAAATCTAAATATATGCCATAAATCCAAACTACAAAGAGAGAGGCATTTGCCAATCCTGCTAGATTACCCTATATGAAGACTCAGTTTGCAGGCAAACATCTGCATATCAACATATCAATATCCACTCCAATGGGACAGTTTCAATTCAAGGAAACTACTCTAGTATCCAGGAATATAAAAATATGTTTAATTTGTTGAAAAACAAAGTACCAAGTAATGCAATAGATTAATCTAAAAAAGCAGAAAAATCTACCTACTGCTGGCCACAAAACAGACCCCACACCACAGACGACTTTGAGCCAGAACTGGGTATTCCTCACAAGTGCATCCCAGAGGTAGAAATGAGGACGTTATCTCCTTGTCTTGAAAAAGAGCGATGAAGAGATCTCTCAAACATATCTTTCATGAACATGACGGAGAGGTTCACCAGGATAGAAATAGAACTGTTATAGAGACAACTATTTAACACAATCCAGACATGTCAGAATGAGCACACAATGACCAGAACATTGTGCCCTTTACCAAGTCCAGAGAATCCTAGGAAGGACGGTCTCCAGAGAGAGATCTGTTCACACTAAAGGAAGTGCTAGCGGGCCCAGATGACTGTGCTGTGAGAGGAAGTTAAAAAGCTGGTGCAAGAAAGCGAGCGTCACAAGACTGAAGAGGCCCCTCCCACTGAACAGACAGGCCCTGTCCTGCAATACAACCTCCGCAACATGTAATTGACCATCCAAGTCCTCCCAAACCAATTGAACCCTTCACAACAAGTCTCACCAATCAGCGAGATGAGCAACATCCAACCAGCCCCTTATGTCATCAGTAGCCTTAAAAATTATCAACATAAATATCAGGGCTCCCACCCTCTTCAATGTCTTCATAAATGCACTGGTGAGGGAACTGAAATGGTCTACAGGACATGGTATCCCTCTACTCGACACAGAAGTAAAATGCCTTTTATTTGCAGATGATCTTGTGCTTTTATCCCCAACCAAGGAGTGACGACAGAAACAGCTAGATCTGGTGCACAGATTTAGTTAGACTTAGGCACTGATAATACATGTCAAAAATACAAAAAAAACAGATTTACACTGCAATTTAGACTTCTAAAAATGATTGAATCTGTTATAAAACCCATTGCGCCATATTGAGGAAAATGGGTCAATTGCACAAAATGTCTGTGAAGTCTGGGGCCCACACACACATTCCTGATGTGCCAAATGGGAGAAACAACCACTGGAAACCATGCAAGCTGAACTCTGTAAAACATATTAAGAGTTCCACACAAAAACAAAACCTGCAGAGCTATATTGGGAGTGAGTGCTCAATGCCCTAATATGATGAAACCAGGTGAGAGTCCTCTCAGGCAACAAGTTCTCAGGCTCTGCTCAGAGTCTTGAGACAGCAGCCACTCGATGAATCCAAAACAAAACAACAAACACAAAACGAAGGCACTCATTGGAAACGCATGGCACAAACTCAACAATGAATACTGCTATCTGGCTTTGAATCAAAAGTATAGGCAAATTACAATCAAATCAGATGAAAAGCTACAAAAAACTATATATTTTTTGTATATAGCTGTAGTATTTGCTGACTCAGTGAACAGGACCTGGGTATTGAAACTTTAAGTCACAGAGAAGTAGAAATCAAACTTCTCACAGCAAAAAAATGGTACAACAACTTTAGACAAAGCTGTTTCCTCCAAATCACAAAATTGGATGAATAATTCAAGAATGGTGTTGAAAACATGTCTTACCTAATTAGGTAAGGCCAACAAGGCCAACATGTCATGTTTTTTTGTTTGACTTCATACACACATTGTTGTTACATGATATCATGGTGCACTGTATAATATGTTCCTGTAAAATATAGAATTTCTGGAAATTAGTGTAAAGGAAGTCTGCATTCCAGATGTACTTATCTGTATCTATCCATATAGGTGTGGTGAATGATTTCAATTGTAAATGTCAATCGCAGTTGTATACTTGTGTAATGATGTTACATGTATTTACAGAATCACAGCACCTCCCTCCCTCCCCCCTCCTCCTCCTCCCTCCCTCATACCCCCCTCCTCCTCCTCCCTCATGTTTGAGTATTTTTGGTGTGTGTCTGTGTGTGTGTTTGAGTATATGTATGTGGCTGTGATTTATGCGGATAATACTTTTATAATTTTTCTGTAATCCCACTGTTGGTTTGGCAATAGGAAAATTTGTTCTTTGATGCAAAAAAGCGAATTGAACGTAAAGATGGAGAAACAGACAAGGAAAAGAAAGAGAGGGGGAGACAGAGAGAGTGACAGACAAAGGGAGCGACAGAGAGAACTGGAGAGAGAGAGCGAGAGAGAGAGAGAGAGAGAGAGAGAGAGAGAGAGAGAGAGAGAGAGAGAGAAGGATGATGATGACGATGATAAAGAAATAAGTTGTTGAGAAAAGAAACAGAAGGATCGGGAGGGCGGTGAGGCTTCTGGAGTACCTGCTGCTGTCCAGGATGCTGTGGAGGCGGTGGGCTATGGTCAGCACGGTGCAGTGGGAGAACTCCCTGCGGATGGTGGTCTGGATCAGGTCGTCTGTCTCCAGGTCCACAGCCGCTGTCGCCTCGTCCAGGATCAGGATACGACTCTTCCTCAGCAATGCCCGGGCCAAGCACAGCAGCTGTCTCTGACCAACACTGAAGGGGGGGGGGGGTAGGGTGTTGATATGAAGCAAAATTAGACGCGTATTATTGCACGTACGCACGCTCTTGGCATATCGATATATGTGGCACGCTCTGGTGAAAAGGGGCTGTTGTAAGCATTGCGTATTTTCCCCTATAATTTTTATTTTTATTTTTTTATATTCTAGCATAAGGTTGAAGTGTTATAAAAACAGGAAGCATTTTTATGTTGATGGCACACACAAAGGCACATTGCACACACTCCCACACACCCTGTACACACACACATTTCACAAAACACCCCACTGGAGATCTAGCAGCAGTAAATACGTACGTGTGAAATTTAATGTGACTATATTGATGGAACAGCATGGATATAAGGGAATCTATACACAGTGGATTCACACTAATGACAGTGTGATAATCTTTTTTATAATAATTTGCCCCTGGTGGCAGTGTGCAAGTGGATGTTCTATAGATAGGTGATAGGTGATAGAGAGATGGCAGGGGGATGGATGGATGGGGTATGGACAGATGAAAGGATGGATGGATGGGGTATGGACAGATGAAAGGATGGATGGATTGATAGTGGAGGGGAGCTGGACAGATGGATAGAGGGATGGATGGTGAAGGAGAGATGGACAGATGGATGGAGGGATAGGGGGCAGGATAGATGGAGGGATGAAAGTGGAGGGGTTGTGAAGGGATGAATGGACGCTTTTGCACATGAATGATCTCGGGACTAGCTAGAAATAAACACTAAAACAGCCCCTGTCGGCACAAATGGCTAATGAGAAAAGGTCAGACGAGAATTGATTAATTCAAATTAATTGGGTGCTTTGACAAACTCCTTGATGAAAAATAAAATGTTTTCTTCATCTTCTTAACCTTATGTAAACCGAACATTAACAGATTATCTGGACACAACGTCACACAGTGCAACAACACACAGTGCATCACAACATCTAGAATGTGCCTTGTTGTATTAACAACAGGAGCCTTTGCGATTTACAGGTTATAATTGGTCAATCCTGTGAACTTTATTGTACAATCCCACAGTTTCACTACCACAGTTCCCAACCTGGTTCAACTTGATGCTCTGTATCTGTGGCAACGCAACATGTCACTCATGGCTCCATTCTTCCTCTGGTTGGTCCATTACTATATAGAGGACATGCTAGTTCTGACCAGTACGTAATTACTTGTGTTTATGTATGAAGACAACAGGCTTGTACTAATCAGCTAATTCATGTTCCATTACCGGCATCATTCATTACTATTCTAAGCAGTTGTTTGCATTCAACTATCAAAGTAATTCACACCAACCTTTAGTCTATAGACAGCAGCTGGGGTATTCAAATGTATATATTTTTTTTTTCTTCATCAATTTACAATTGAAAACCCCAGCTGCTGTTCGTAGACTAAAGGTTGCTTGTGTTGTTTGTGTACATGTATTTCATACATGTACACAACATTTCAAAACAATTGGAGCAATGGCTGATTTTAAGGCATTTTTGAAATTATTCACAAATTGTCACTGTAGAGAAAAATCCATGCTGCTGCTATTATGGGTTCTTAGACTTTTTTTGTTCCCCATGAGCAATAAGGAAGGCAGACCAACTTTCAGACATCTTGGCCTGATGGCGTCAAAATGTCACCCTTTTGAAAGTGACAACTTTGAAGCGTGTTTTGTATGATGATTAATGTATGAGTCTCTGTGTGCGTGTGTAGAAGTGTATCCACAAAAAGAGCACACAGTAGTCAACATGAGCGATCTGTGAAAGGCTTCAGGCACCTGCATAATGGCAGCAAGTACACAAGAGGACTTTTTGTGGAGAACCCGAATGGAATCTAGCAGCAGTAAATGTACAGGAATGTAATTAGGAAAGGCTGTTCCTCCTCTCAATGCACAGCTCCTTCCACCACATCGAATATGCCACGTACATAACGACCTCAAAGGTGTCTGTCACCGACTGCACACCAACTGTCTTTACCATTTCCTTGTTTGATCCTGTTTTGGTTGCGTTTGAACTGTGTCATGTGACACCTGTTGGTGTCCTCAACACCATGTTGACACAATGAATGAACAGGACAGGTCGGCGGATGTGGATCCGTGTACGCGTGTGTGACATACTGTGCCCACATAGATGTTCAATGCTGTTCAAAGAAGACATGCTATGTCAAGTTACAAGTGACAAGTTAAATTACTTCATGCTTGGCAAACAACAACAGGCTGAATGGAATGCGTTTGCGAGGCAGCCTCTCAATTCTCCCTGCTACGCATGTACTGTACCATCACGGCCCGCATCAGGTTCAAGACCCTGGTACTGACCTTCCGAGCAGTGAACGGGACTGCACCCGACTACATCAAGTCTCTCCTGCAGCCTTACACGCCCACCCGCCACCTACGGTCTTCTTCAGACAACCGCCTGGTGGTCCCACCGCTCAAGACCGCCCGGTCCCAACACAAGCTCTTCTCCTGCCTGGCCCCCCAGTGGTGGAACCAACTACCCACCTCCATCAGAGACACAGACTGTCTCTCCACCTTCAAGAGAAGGTTTAAGACGCACTTGTTCCGGGAGTACAACGGTACTTAGGAATGGTTTGCTGAACCCGATACTGGTTTCCTTAAGGATCACAATGACTCTTGCTTAGAGACTTGTTGCTCTTGTTGGCTAGTAGTAACTGATTTAAACTGTTGTATTCGCTGCAAAATATTATATTTTAGTTAATCTTATTTTTATTGTCACTGTTGTTTGCTTTTTCTACAGGTACACTTGCACTTAAAGATTCATGTTGTTTAATTGTAACTTACTTAACTACATGCTCTTATGGTTCTTCCCTTTGGTACTTATTTTTTGGTTGTTCACAATGTGTGCTTCTTGTTTTGGCTACCCGCAATGCTTTGGGGCTAACTTGTTGTTATTATCAGTGACCTATGCACTTTGTAAAGCTCTCTCTTGGAAGTCACTTTGGATAAAAGTGTCTGCTAAATGAATACATGTAAATGTACTGTTGAGTTTTTATGAATAGAAAGGGCAGGGCAGCTTTGGTAAGCTTTGCAACAGAATTTAAGCAGCTCTAATCCATCTTTTGACATATCAAAGGGAAAATTGTGGATGGTACTTCAGAGTAATGTCTTCTTAAAGTCTGTTGGGTTTGTAAAATCATCAGTCAAAAGCATTTGCATTATTAACATAGATATTGAGGTAATGTGGACATTTGCATAAATAAACTTTATGCAGTCATTTTGTATTTCATACCTTATTCCTAATCACCTTATAGACCAATTATCACCCTACATCACACAACTGTCAAGCAGGCTCAACTGCGCATGTCGGTTGCAAAAGACTAACTTCTCCTGGGTCTATTACACTTAGAGTGTCGATCAGGTCATCATATATCTCTGGCCACTGGATTGCAGGGCTTGACATTAACTTTTTGAGGCTCTTGGCCTTTGGACAAATACATTAACATTTCACTTGTCTATGCACAAAAGTCACTTGACCCCGATACCCTTAAATAGCCTGACAAAGTGATCGGGCAAAACGAGCCAGGCAAATGGAGGTCGCTTTCTCAGGCAATTGACAAATGAAACAGGCTCGGTTAAAGAAATCCGAGATGCTGGCTATATATGTTCATCAGGCTCGTATCTACATTAGGGAGTCCTCCCTGACGTTTCTGGTGTAAAATGGAGTGAAATACAGCATTGTGAACACTGCCAGTGAGCGAGTCTGACTGAGGCTAACGTCAAAACAGTGTAACGGGGATGCAGTCTCACTCAGATTGCCAGTTTAAACAAATCAGAAAAATAATCGGACCAGCTGGCTTAAAGCAGACTTCCCATATCTCTTGAAAGCTGCCATGCTCGACTTTTTAGATGTAGAATTGACTGTAAAACTGTAAAATTATGAACTTTGTGACATGATGTGAAGACATGGTTGCCGCTCAACAATGAAGTCTGTACCCGTTGACATTCTCACTCAAATTTCAAGACTTTCGTGATCCAAACAAAATTATTATTCGACAGATCAATGGGTAATCGCTTTCTCTCTTTAATGCCGTCCTCCTCTACCTTTTTGGTCTTTTTAAATCTAATTATTTGTATTATCCGTGTGGTCCTTTTGCCATTTAAAATGCTATACTTTCCTGGTTTTCTGCAACCACATCTCGCGCGCATCCCGAATGTTTACAAACAAATAATTGGTCTATATAAAGACGTATCCTACACATGAAAAACCCTGACAAAAAGTTTTCACTGTACAGCTAAATCTATCATGGTGGACCTTATGGGTCCTTTAGGTTTTTTTGTTCCACATGAGAAATAAGGCATGTATACCAATTTTCAGGCATAATGGAGGAATGGAGTGAACACCGCGTAGACTTTGGGCGTGGCTTAAAGCGCCACCTATGGGCGTACATGGGCCATTCGTGGTCAGGGAGTAGTGAGTGATCTTCCACCCAGGAGCGTAGGTTCGTCTTCAAATATGGATGGGAGGATGTGGCTATTCAATAGAATTTTATTGTGTGTGTGGGGGAGAGAAAGCCTGGTCCTAACCAGACCCTCGTACATTTCATTTGTACAGAAGGTCTGGGATCTCTCCATGACAAACGTTAACTTCCTTGAAGGCGGGTCCTCTGTTGAAGTTTAAAACTATTGGATCCGCCCAGAGCCACGCTGATTTGCCATAACCAATCGCAAGCGTTCGCCTCAGCCAACTCCTTCACCACTACTGTAACAGAGCTAGCTGCCGTAGCTGGAAAATCAAACTTTTCCTGAACCCCGTGGGGAGGAGGGCCACAACATCATGGCCACCAACAAAACTCAGCAAGGAATGTTCTTGCTCCGGCTTTAACCTACGGATATTCGGCTCGCCTCTTTCTCCGCCGCCATTACTGAACTACTCAAACTAGTGCACAACATTAACGTCGTTCTCAGCCACCCCTTCTGTTCGCTGATTGGACCTACAAAAAAATTGTTTCTGGAATTTGACTTCAGGGCCGAGCTCCGAGACCTAGTACAGAAGCAAAATCCAAATTGAGCGGAAGTACGTAGGACGGCAGAGCCAGGCTAGGGGTGAGATTTACTGTTTTGAAAAAGTGAGTAAGACATGTCTGACCCATGTATACTGGAATCTAGCTCCTGCTTACACTTCATGCTATAAGAGGCATGAACAATCGTCCCCGCCCCCCCCCCCCCTCAATGTGTTGATGTTGACGTACCTGAGGTTCTCCCCCCCCTCTGAGACCTCATGGTACAGTCCCTCCTCCAGTGCCCCCACGTAGTCCTTCAGGTGGGACAGCTCCAGCACGCGCCAGATGTCCTCGTCACTGACGCTCTCAAACGGGTCCAGGTTCATCCTCAAGCTTCCTGAGAACAAAACTGGGTCCTACACAGGAGCATAAGCAGGTAAGTGGGTGTGTTTGTGTAGGTGCATGTTGTCATGTCTGTGCGCATGTATTTGTATGCATGTGTGTGTGGGTGGATTTAATTTTTCCCTTTTTGGCTGACTTTTTAATATGTGTGTGTATTCCCTTACAAAAAAGAAGTATATTAAAGTATACTTAAATATGGAGAGTACACTTTTAGTTCAAAACCATGAGTTAAATGACTGTTACGTTTGATCAGAAGAGCTGGATTTCTATGACATGAGTGCATACACAGTAATTAGCTTCTTTCAGCTAATAACCTGCAGTGTCCTTTCGTGTATCTGTGCTATGATGTTGTGTGTTTGTGTGTGTGTGTGTTAGTTCCCTGTGGTATGATGGTGTGTGTGTGTGTGTGTTAGTTACCTGTGGTATGATGTGAGTGTGAATGTGTGTGACTATGTGTGAATGTGTGTGTGTGTGTGACTACGTGTGTGTGTGTGTGTGTGTGCGTGTGTGACTATGTGTGTGTGTGTGACTGTGTGTGTGACTATGTGTGTGTGTGTGTGTGTGACTGTGTGTGTGTGTGTGTGTGAACCTGTGGTATGATGGTGAGTGTGAATGTGTGTGTGTGTATGAGTATGTGTGTGAGTGTGTGACTATGTGTGTGTATGTGTACCTGTGGTATGATGGTGAGTCTGCTCCTCAGGTCGTGAAGCCCCAGGGTAGAGATGTCCATGCCGTCAATGAGGATCCGTCCCTCTGCTGCCTCGATGATCCTGAACAGGCAGTTGGTGAGACTGGACTTCCCTGCTCCGGTCCGACCCACGATGCCAATCTGGGGGGGGGGGGGGGGGGAGAGTTGGAGAGCCCTCATGTAAGCATACATCTTCAGAAAACAAAAACCAACAATTTGATCCATTACATGGGGCCATCTCCATTAAATGATGGGCGAGAGCAGATTAATGATGTATCTATTTGGCAGACACTTTTTATCCAAAATTCAAACTTTCAAAACATTTTGGGGCAGAGTCTGGTGGCTGATGTTCAGGTAGACTTGGGGTGCAAGGGCTCCAGACCACAGTTGTTCTAAAACATCCAGTAGAACTCGCATACTTTTGGTCGGAGCAGTGTGTAAAATTGAATCCTGGGTACCAGGCCCACAGTTTACAGTTTACAATAGACACAGTAGTGTGACTTGTCAAAACTGTTTTGAGGCAAAATCACATGCAAATTATGTGAAATCATTAAATTAACTGAAATTAGGAGGGTCCTATTTCAAATTACATTTTTATTTGATGGATTGCCACATTTGGCATCTGATCTTGTTCTTCAAAGTATCCATCCTTCTGTCCATCTCTACAGAAATTCCATCTATCTATTCATCTCCCTCCTGTATGAGTCATTCTACAAGTCTGCCCATTCAGCAAAGGCAGACGATCTGAAGCACATGACTCCATCTTAACAGCTGATTGCACTCATAGATAGGCTTAGAGGTAAAGCTTGCTTTTACAGAACAACCTTACATCCTCTGTCAGAAGAAACTCCTGCAGTTGAAGACTCTTATTTGGACTGTTCAGGACAACAAAGGACAGTGTTGCTCCCATTTGACTGTGTAGGAAACAGATGCACACGCACATTTACACCCCCACACACACCTACCTTCTCAGTGCTGTCGATGTCACAGGTAATGCCATGCAGAACCAAGTCCAGTTCAGGTCGGTAGCGGACCTTGAAGTTCTCAAAGCGCAGCCTCCCAGCCTCAGGCCACTTCTCATCCGGTCTGATGTCTGTCACCCAGGCAGCCTACACACACACACACACACAACACACACACACAGGGAGGTCATCGAGTGAGATTCATGAGGCCGCCAGTATTGAACTTGTGACCGCGTTGGATGAGACAAGGTCTCACTTTCTCTCAGACCTGTGCACCTGTCTGTGGCAGGTGACGTAAGCTCAGATAGAACCCTGTGGAGCTCTCCCAATGTTCCACACAAACTCTGCAGGGAGTGGTGCTCACATGCAAAATATAATAATGAACCAATTCCAAATCTGTACAATGACTATCCAACCTCCATAACCTCACCCCTTGCCTTCATAACCAAGCCCCTAGCCTCCATAACCTAGCCCCAGCCCTCATTACCTAGCCTATGTAACAAAGCCGCCAGCCTCCATCTGCCAGCCTCTAACCACAAGCCTGTCAGATCTGTATATGTAGCTCCAACGCCCCAGTCCATAAACTCCAGCCTTCATCCCCAGGTCGCTACACCTGTTGCTAGGTTACAATGCCATTCCAAATAAAGAGATAAGACCCTGGTCTCTGCATTTATGACACTTGAAGTACAAACTGAGGTACAAGAATTATAGGAGAAAAATTATTCTCAAATCCTTTCCTTGAATCTGGTGAATATGAAGGTGAGATATTTTCAGAGGATGGAACGGAATACATGTTGGTCTCTTACTGGTTATCTTTGATCTACACAGCTGGTTGTACTTAGGTTTAGGCAAGAGTGTACAGTATCTCTCTCTCACTCACACACACACACCACACACACACACACACACACACCTCTGAAAATGCTTACGCTTTTTTCTTTCTCACCTCATTGTCTATCTCGGTGTACTCGCTAACTCTCTCCACAGCAACAATGTTTGTCTCCAGCTCTGAGGTCATCCTCACCAGCCAGTTCAGTGTCTGTGTCACCTGGAGGATGATGGGTCAAAGGTCATATAGTGTCATCATCATCATCATCATGTGTGTGTGTACGCAGGGTGTGTGTGTGTGTGTGTGCGCGGGGTGTGTGTGTGTACGAGGGGTGTGTGTGTGTGTGTACGCGGGGTGTGTGTGCACGCGGGGTGTGTGTGCACGCGGGGTGTGTGTGTGTACGAGGGGTGTGTGTGTGTGCGCGGGGTGTGTGTGTGTATGAGGGGTGTGTGTGTGTGTGTACGCGGGGTGTGTGTGTGTACGTGGGGTGTGTGTGTACGCGGAGTGTGTGTGTGCGTGTGCGTGTGTACGAGGGGTGTGTGTCTGTGTGTACGCGGGGTGTGTGTGTACGCGGGGTGTGTGTGCGTGTCGTGGCAGCCGGGGACAGCGCCACGAGCCAGAGCTCAAACCCCCTGTGAGAAGCAACTCTCCCAGACGTCAAGCTCCAGGGGTAATTGAGGCCCTGATTGGCTCCTTTCCTTGTCAGTCTCCTGCACAACAAAAGGCCAGCCAGGGCACGACTGGATGGAGACCAGGACGCAACCAGTCAAGCTGACAGGTCAGGTCACAGCCCGACTCCTGCTCTCCACCTAAATAGTTCTGTCATCCCCCTCACCCTGGATGACTGACACTTTGATGAAGGCCATGCTAGTTTTTACCTTCCTGAGTTTTTTTTCTGCCTTTTATGGGTCTCAGGGCCTCATTTACGAACAGGAATGTGCCCATTTCAGGGGTGAAATAGCGGGTAAAGACACAACACCGTATAAATGCATATTACCGCTGCTGGGAGGGTATAAGGGAAAGTGGGTGTGTATATTTCTAGCTCCTGTACGCTGAACTTTTTTTTTTCTTTTCCCCGAATCACCCATGGTGGCTGTAACATGCAGGCGACTTTTCCCGTCTTTTAACGGAGCGCTAATTAACACTAATGGACGCTGATTGCCCGAGGAGGATGTGGTTTGATAAATACCACGCAAAATGCAGAAATACACTGTCCGCTTTGTGCGGTTGGGCAATGGCGCAAATTAAGATGCGGTCGCAATGTTAGTAAATGAGGCCCTCAGTGAGGTTGCTCCAGTGTGTGTGTGTGTGTGTGTGTGTGTGTGTGTGATTGTATAGTCAGACTCACATTGAGAGCGTATGAGATAGAGAGGCCAACCAGACCGCTGTCCAGAGAGTCTCTGGAGATCACTGCAAACAGTGCAGAGAAGAACACCACCAGATTCCCCAGGAACTCCAGACGAATGGCCAACCACCTGGACACACACACACACACACACACACGCACAGTTATTCAATATAGGCATGGGTTACATTCTTCTCCACAATGGATGTTTGATCAGGAAAACGTCATACAGCTGCTTCTCATCAACGCATGCCCAAAAACGAAATAATTTGGGTAAATGTGTACGCTAGATTTAGCCGATGCCTTTTTTCATATTTTCATCCACATCCACAGTGATTTCCCTCTGTGGGAATATTTTCCCTGCAATTATGTATGATTTGCAAAAAATGGAAACTGTTGCGAATGTGTAGTTGAGAGAAGCAAAGTGTATGCGCGTTGTGCATACCCTACATTATGGCCAAGCATGCACCCTTAAAATAGCATCCGAATAACTGTTGGGAATGTTTGGGCAACATTGTTGTACAGTCTGAAAAGAATACTGCTGTGTATGACATTTTTGTTCTTAGGGAGAGAAGCACTGCACCTCAATATGATTAAGCGAAAGAGAGACAACCAAGGAACGTTCCTATTTGTCTTAAACTTCATGGTTTGCTAAAATGTTTAGCCAATTGCATGTAAGAAGTAGCCTGACGTTGTCATACTCATAATTCTAGTCAGAATGAGTCTGATAACTGTCCGTTGGGCTGTGACTATGGGGCGTGTTTCAACTGAACTCGTAAAACAAATGCCTCTTTGCTCAATTGAACAGACCTACAACCAATCAGAGCAACGTAATATGTTGTTTGTTGGAAACAAATTCAACCCAAGGGCTCTTTGGTGACGTGGTTGATTACGTTACTGTTGATCATCTGTCCATCATCGTAAAGCCCGCCCTGACAATTTGATTGGTCCGAACAGCTCCTGTTCAGGTATAGTTTTTACGCAACCGAGCTACCCCAGACCCAACTTCTTGACCACATTTTTTTGTGGGCGGGGCTAAATTGGGCTGTCAGCCAGGCTATGTATGAAGAGCAGGTATAGCAGTGTCATCCAAAGGTCACAGACTCTCACCTCCACATGGGGGGGCAGGAAGTCTCGTCTCCATCCTGTAACATGTTTTGAACCATGTGTATAAGAACTGCCTATTACTGTAAAGCTTTAAGCAACTCTGTATCGACACAGACTTGCTTCCTTGCAAGAAATAAACCATTGAACCTTCTTTGAACCTGACAACTCTGTGAGCTTCTTGATAAATAAATATACCTAAAAATAACGTGCCACTGACTTTAGACTTCGTTTTTCCTGGTCTGTGACGGAATTGTTTTCTGAAACTGCTAAATAGCACCAGGGAACGTTTGCGCTGGACCACACCTCCTCTTTTCGCTGAACTGCCCCCGGGAGCGCAAGTTCATTCCCTAATTTACCGACGTGCGTCTGTGGAGGGAAAAGTCTGATTTGCGTTGGGTGCAAAATAGGAATGACACATGCGTCGGTGTTCAATGTCAATTTCGCTGGCTGCAAGATAGGGCCCTAGGTCACCTAGACTTTGTATCTCCAAATTTCCCTCTCCAGTCAAACTAACCCATTAGCTCAAAAGTCATAAATAAAGGGCTTTACAAAATGCCCCCCCCCCAAGTGTCAACCTCCCCACAGGTTAGCCGATATCGCAGAACAGACAAACATCCCCCCTACACCCTTCACCACCTCTTGATCTATCTCCTTTCATGCAAGCTGGAAGCTGGTCAAAGTGTGTTCCTTTTCAATGAACAAAGGAGCTTACAATTCAACCACAGTTAAAACACATACAACCTAAAATTCTACGACACTAAGTATGTACGGTATGTGTGTGATTTTTTGTGTATATGTTTGGGCGTCTTTGGCTGTGTATGTGTGTGGTGGTAGTGTGTGGGAGTGTATGTGTTTGTGTGTTTGTGCCTGAATGTGTCTGTGCATGAGTGTGTGTGTCTGTGTGTGAGTAGGAGCGTGTGTGTGCGTGGGAGTGTGTGTGTGCGCGTGTGTTGACTCAGACCTGTTGGAGACTATCCACGGATAGACACTTTTCAGGTTCTCGTCGATGGTCTTCTCGTTGTGCTGGAGGAAGCGGTCCTGGTGTCCGTATGCCCGGATGACCGACAGGCCTGACACCGTCTCCCCGAAGTGAGAGTAGACGGGCGAGCGAGACACCGAGTCCAGACGACGCAGCTGGCGGGAGGTCGCCACGTAGAAACGCTGCAGCGAGGGGAAAAGGGAGAGGGAGGAGAAGGGGTGGAGGAGGGGCAGAGGAGAGGACAGGGGCGAAGGGGGTGGAAGACAAAGCAAAGCAGGGTTCAAAGAAGCAGGGGATGGAGGAGAGGAGGGGTGGGGGAGAAGAGGGGCGAATGGGGAGAGGGCGGGAGGAGAGGGGAAGGAGAGGAGTGGAAGAGAAGCAAGGATGGTAGGAGGACGGGATGGAGAAGAGGACAGGAGGGGTGAAGGAGAGAGGAGGAGGAGAGGAGGTGAAGAGGAGAGGAAGTGAGAACAGAAAGAGGACAGATGAGAGAGTAGAATGGAAAGAGGGCATTCGAGGGGATGGAGTGGTGAAATAAAGGGATAATGAGACAGAGGTGTTGACTCTATCAATTTTCTCTCTCACACGTGGAGACATCTGTCCAACTAACTTTGTGTTCCAACCAATTACCTCATATCTTGCCCAGTTGGTCACTTACTGTAGAACAGGCCCCAAAGTAATTTTAAATTTGAGTTTGATGGTGATTGGTTATTTAAGCAATAAGCCCCAAGAGGCCGTGGTTTACGCTGATTTTAGAACAGGTAAAGGGAGTTGTTAGGCACGACGCGAAGCAACAGGTGTGTTGGAGCAGGGAAATAAAACATGTTCAAAAACATGCAGGGCAGGGGGTCCCGAGGACCAGGATTGAGAACCACTGGTCTAGTGTATCGCCATAGTGTTTTACAATTATTGTGCGTGAATGAAAAGTGAGTATTTCTTCAATTGTATTACTTCTTGTATTGTATTTTATTGTGTTTAGGAAGTTATATATTCTTTCTTAGCGAGTTTGTAAGGTAGGAGCTCCGATACTCCTCTAGTGACAGCTGATGATATCCGACTTCCCGCACGTTAGTTTTCAGCCCTCGGCTCACCAGACCCGCGAATCTGGCATGTAGAGTGCAATGTCTACAAAGAACGGCAAAGTAATAATTGAATGTATTTAGTTATTTCTTAGTTTATGATTATTGTTTGAAGTAAGTCGATAATGCACTGCATAGTGACTGCATATGGACGTACGTGTTGTACTATTCTTCATTGTATTTTTGTTATCCTTTCTATAGGAGACCACACACACACAGACACACGTACACATGCAGTCAGATGCACACAACGAGGACGAATTAAGAAAGATAATAGTGAAGTAAACCCTCTCAGGTTGTTTTTTTTACATGCCCGGGGCACAGTGGCCTTTAGGGTGTTCTGGCTGACACACGCGGATGAACACAAAGATAATACAGAGCTAGTGCTCACCCGCTTACAACTCTCCTTCTTTCAACGTTCTCTTTCACGCAACTGTCCTTCACTCGACTGTCATTCATTCAACTCTCTCCTTCATTCAATCCTCTCCATCAGCCAACTCTCTTCTTCACTCAACTCTTATCTCTCACAAAACTCTTTCCATCACTCAACTCACAATCACTATGTGATATATAGTGTGTTTAAACAAAAATATTTGTCAATTTTCCATTTCTTTCATTCTCTCTATTTTCCTTGGCCCGTCTTCTCCGTTCTTTCTCCCCTTTACCCATTCCCTCTTCTCCTTAGTCCCCCTCTCCTCTAACCCCCCTCTTCTGTACCCCCCTGGCCCTCTCCTTCTGCTCTTCACCTCTCTTCTCCCTCTTCTTTCACTTCCCCCCCCCTTGTCTCTCACCTGCACAAAGTAGTAGACGACGGCCAAAGGGATGATGACAATGGTGAAGTAGGGCGTCGCGAGGCAGATGACAAAGAGGGTTCCGATCACGCCCAGAAGGCACAGGATCCAGGAGCGGAAGGAGTTGGGGATTGCTTCATCCACGGTGAACATGTCCTGAGCCAAACAGGACGTGATGTTATTAACAATGCTTCCCTCAGGAACAAGGCAGGTGTGGAGAGAATGGGAGATATGTCATATTCTAATTCACACCACAAAAAGATGCTCTGCTGGGAGCCAGTGATCAGCCAGTGTTACTTTAATCCCCTCGCACTGAACCAGAACAGAAGCGATGTCCCTCTGAGATCAAAATGAGCCCAAACAAAAGATCCCATTAACGTTCAATGGGTACGAAAAGCTCCTTACTTAGATGTAAGTCATAGATTAGGGCCTATTGGATGGATTTCAATAAAATAATTTCCCACTCAATGATCTTTTACTTTTTGACTGATGGGATAGCCTGTCTCAGGGGTTTAGGGTTAGCATGGATGGTGTTGTTTATGTATAATTGAGCCATATAGTTTATTAGACTCAGTTGTATCATGTTGCGGTTACATTTTTGTCAGTGCACTATTTACAATGAAGTGATGTTGGTTGTGTGCAAGGTTTGCACCGGCTGGCCGCTACCTTGGCGAAGCGGTTGACCACCCTGCCGGATGGCGTGGTGTCGAAGAAGACCATGGGCACTCGGAGGATGTTGGACAGCAGCCGGGAGTGGAGGACACGAGACGCAGAGATGGAGCCGTTGGCCAGGAGGAGGGTCCCCAGGAACACAAAACACCCTGGGGAGGGAGGGAGGGAGGGAGGGAGGGAGGGAGGGAGGGAGGGAGGGAGGGAGGGAGGGAGGGAGGGAGGGAGGGAGGGAGGGAGGGAGGGAGGGAGGGAGGGAGGGAGGGAGGGAGGGAGGGAGGGAGGGAGGGAGGGAGGGAGGGAGGGAGGGAGGGAGCCGGACAGTCAGAAGGTGAGACAGGTGAGACAGAGGTGTTGACTCTATCAATTTTCTCTCTCACACGTGGAGACATCTGTCCAACTAACTTTGTCTCCAACCAATTACCTCATATCTTGCCCAGTTGGTCACTTACTGTAGAACAGGCCCCAAAGTAATTTTAAATTTGAGTTTGATTGTGATTGGTTATTTAAGCAATAAGCCCCAAGAGGCCGTGGTTTACGCTGATTTTAGAACAGGTAAAGGGAGTTGTTAGGCACGACGCGAAGCAACAGGTGTGTTGGAGCAGGGAAATAAAACATGTTCAAAAACATGCAGGGCAGGGGGTCCCGAGGACCAGGATTGACAACCACTGGTCTAGTGTATCGCCATAGTGTTTTACAATTATTGTGCGTGAATGAAAAGTGAGTATTTCTTCAATTGTATTACTTCTTGTATTGTATTTTATTGTGTTTAGGAGGATCCTTAGTCTAACTTTATAGAGTGTACACTTTCAAACTCATCTAGGTGTAAGAGCTTTATGCTTTGAGAATGGTGTGCATCAAGTGTACCCTATTCCTACAACCCCATCACAGCCTGCTACACAGTAAGACCACAGAACACAGCTTGCAGAGCCAGCAGGATAAAGAACCAATTTAGAACAAATCAAATTTCTGTGAAGAATCAGGACATCTTTATTTATTATTCTTCTACCGACTCAGGTACTTTGGGGATGTATGACAGCTCAATATGATGCCTCACTATTTCTCTAACAGTGACTGACATTGCCAAACCCACACCTGCCCATCCAATCACAAGCCCCTCACTGTCACAACACAATCTCAGAGATGAGGGACAGGAAAGGAGTTAGAAGATTATCTTGACTCAAGTCTAGATAGGGGTGTGGTGTAAGTGACATGCTGGCATACTGTAGGTTAAGTGTTGGAAAATGATGACGTAACTGTTATCCTGTATAAGAATGATTCTGTGTTCAGTATTCCTTGGTGAAAAGCGTAACACCAAATCTGAACTCTGAGTAAACATACAAGACCCTTATCTTGGGGCTGAGGATTAAGAAGGGTTTGGTTGTTTTAAGGAGGTACTGTGTGACAAAGACTATAGGTGGAGAAGCAAGGTCTGGTGACCATTTGTTGACACCTATGTGAAGGAGCTTTTAGGACCGCTGGGGGGTATTCCAGGTAGCGGGTTTAACAAACTCTGAGATTAACCCTGAACTCTGAGTTGGGTTACTCTAACATGGGAAACTCAGAAAATTTGGTTCCAGAAAAGATGATATGAACTTGTTAACTCAACTCAGAGTAGGCAACTCTGAGTTTAGCGCGTGCATGAATACTACCAATCTATGGAGCTCCGATACTAGGATTCACCATGGCAACCCTTACAAAAAATAAGTATATTAAAGTATACTATAAGTATACTAAAATATGGTACACTTTTAGTTCACTTTTGATATACTTTTAAGAAGTATGCTTAGAAAATTGTTCACTTTTAAATACTGCAAAGTAGCCTGTGTAGTGCACTTTCAGTTCATCAAGTATACTTCCTCAAGTACTTCAAAGTGTACTTTGGAATACTCTAAAGTAACCTGTGTAGTGCACTTTGAGTTCATGAAGTATACTTCCTAAAGAACCTCTAAGTATACTTTGCAATACTTTCAAGTGCACTTTCATTTAATGTATTTACGTCAACAAGTAAACTTCCAAATGTAATTTTACTATTATTTACTAATGTATTAAAATGTTTATGGGCCCCTCAAACGCCTCAGATCTTGAGTCACTTGGTGAGAACGGGGCCCTCATAATAGTTTACTGCAGATTTGAAGCTCTTCACTACATACTCAATAAAGTACTTTTAAGAAGCATGCTTAGAAACAGAAAATTGTATACATTTTTTCTGGAGTAGGATGTACGTTTTCTATTATTATACAGCAAAAACAGTCAAAATAATTTTAAAGTACAATACAGGTTACATTTTTTAGATCCATCTCATTCTAATTATTCATGTCTATGAAATGCATTGCACATTGAATCTTTTTTTGTTACTGAAGCTGTAACCTTAATTACTGCTAAAACATTCTGAAACCCTATACTCTTATACTTAAGCAATAAGCCCCGCGAGTCCGTGGTTTACGCTGATTTTAGAACAGGTAAGGGGAGTTGTTAGAAAACCCCCTTACCTGTTCTACAATCAGCGTAAACCACGGACTCGCGGGGCTTATTGCTTTTCTAAAACTGTTACTACAAATATTTCATATGGTTTCATCAATAAAAACAATTACAAACTATATAGTTTAATAATAAACCTTCATTCTTCTGCTACCACAAAGTATAGTTCCTACATAAATCGTTGCCACGCAACAGCCAGATGGACATCTTTGCCGTCTTTTTCAATTTGAAATATTCGATGCGCAGTAATATGGAATGTTAAAGAATGTTATGAGGACAACCTGTGAGGTTATTTTAACATTAGTAATTAATAGTAAAATTACATTTAGAAGTTTACTTGTTGACGTACATACATTAAATGAAAGTGCACTTGAAAGTATTGCAAAGTATACTTTGAGGTTCTTTAGGAAGTATACTTCATGAACTCAAAGTGCACTACACAGGCTACTTTAGAGTATTCCAAAGTATACTTTGAAGTACTTGAAGAAGAATACTTGATGAACTGAAAGTGCACTACACAGGCTACTTTGCAGTATTCAAAAGTAAACCTTGAAATACACTACAAGTGTACTTTAAAGTGTATTTATGAACTAAAAAGTGGGCCAATTCAGTTTACTTAGTACAAAAAAAGTATATAAATAAGTACACTGCTAGTATACTTTAAGTAACATGATAATAGTATACTTTTTATACTAAGTATACTTACAAAATAAACTTGAAGTATACTTCTTTTTTGTAAGGGTCACCACACTTTAGATATACGTTTTATTTTGTGTTTATGGTCAATCTGAGCACATATTCCGGAAAAAAAACTACACGGCTGTAGCGGCGTATACAATTGTAGTGCCGAGTCAATGCATACATTTGAATGCAATAGCCAGTCCATACATTGAACATTTAACCCCACTGTCAGTTAATATTACAGGAGAAAAAGTGTTCATTGTTTCATTAAATGTAAAAACATACTACAAACAGGTAAAGCATATTTTGCTTAGGCTATACGCTTGTGATTGTAGCCTCGACGTCACCCTGGTTTTAATCATATTCGCCATGATACCAAGTAAATATCAATTGGTGCCTATTTCAATTTGTAGAAGCAGTTTCCATCAACAGAATGCTTTTCTTCAAAAGATGATGATTAAGATGACAAAGAGACATTGACTGCTGCCGCAGAAATGGATGCAGAGAATTTTGTATGGTAGCTACTGGTAGTTCTCTCCCCATGTACTTTTATTTACAGGCTTGTGCGGAATTATTGTGAGAATAATTCATATTAAAAAAACGATTTTCACATTCTGATCCTGTTGAACAGAGCATGGATGGATGCTGTATACAGTGAGATGTTCATTTAATGACAGGTGAATTTTGCATGTGGAACAGTGAAATGTAGCTAATGTAATCTCATGTAAACCCAGTTACAAGTAAATTAGTTGTACAAACTCCACCTCATGAAGAAAGCGCCAAAAACTGACCAATAGATGGTGTAGGCCGACTTAGGGTAGAAGAATAAAGGCTAATCTCGAAAAAGATTTACTGGAACACCAGTTACGAGAGGATGCATGGTCACAGGTGATGTTAATTGTAGGAACAATAACCTATATGAATATTGAAAGTTGAATTTGCTGAATTTCTATTTTGACCAAGAGATGGTGTACTTAGGGCAGAAGAATAAAGGCTGATCTTGTAAGGCTATCAACCTGCCCCCACCTCTCATATGGTAAAATATGGAGTTACTTGATTGAGCCTCAACTTGATGGCTGTCACTTCTCATTGTGCAACTTACTGTAGCATTGCTAGTCATAATGATAAGTAAGGGTCAAGATTCTGGTGTAATTGTAGTTGTTCTTAAGGAATTGTGAAGCATTGTTCTGTGGAATTGTTTTCCTGAAACCTCTCATCAGCTCTAGCTTGTTCTATTCCTTCTTCCTCACCTCTTGCTTCCTATCTCTGGTTTACAATAATCATGGTACAGTAGGCATAAGAGTCAACCTTCATTGATATCATTCATTTGCAATATGATACAATGATAAAAAAAATATTTAACCTCAATTTGACCATTCTTGCTCTGATTTAACCCAAAAATCAAAATAGTCAAATAACTGTAGGTATTGGCATTATTTGGTTAATGTTAATACACTGTTCAGTTTCCCATCTTCCTTCAAACCATAGGGGAATTAGTTGTTTGGCCACCCCCTACAATGGTGAAATTGATTTGCTTAGCCTTACCATCCCAGCTTCCACCTCAGTTGGAAGCTTTGAAAACAAAGAAAAGTAGCGGCTCATCTGACATTTGCGAGAGCAAATTTCTAATATCCCACTGCAAGTGAATGCAGCACTACTTTAACCCCCCTCCCCACTCCGCCGAGTCGGACATTTGCGAGAGCAAATTTCTAATATGCAAGCCTAAATATATATAAATATACAAACTAAATCTGCGGATTTTTTTCACATTTTCTGTGGTTATTATGACTGAAAATTTATAGAATTCCGATAGCCTTCCTGTTCTTGTGTCGGAGCGACCAAACATATGATGACATATGATGATATGGAAGGACACCCAATGCTTAAACAGGAAGTGTTGATCACCGCAGGTGGAGCCCAGTGTAGAAGAAGGTTAGTGCTAGGTGCTCTAGAGTGAGTGTCGCCCTCTAGAGGGCTGGCGCGAATGTGACAGTTCCACAACAGATTGACGCCGAAAATGGTTGATTGAATGTTGACAGACTTTGCAGAACAGTATTGATCCATCCTCGTAAAGATTGCCTGAAAACTCCCTGGCCCTGTCTATTCCTGTAATTTTGGTTGAAGTGTTTCTGTGTATTGGCTACACTAACGTGAACATCAGTTTCAGGTTGACAGACTTGCTTTGATTGCTATCACAGACCTACTACGTAGACTGGTTGCAATGGGCTCTGTTTAAAGGTTAATTATTTCAAAAGAATTGAGATGTAATATGAGTTGACAAGATTATTACAATTTTACCTCAGACCAATGCATTCTATTTGAAATTCCGCGGGTTTTGGTCAGAATTCTGCTCTTGCGAATTACATTTGGGCCTGCTGATATCCCAATGCAAGTGAATCCAGCACTAGACGACTCCAACCACCTTCCCCACTGCGCCGAGACTGAGGTGAAATCAGTTTTATATTCGAGATTTAACAGACATTCCTATTCGTACCTCAGTTCAGGCTTAGCGTCATATTTAGCGACCGGGGTAAAAGAATAGACAGGCTGAATGCCGAAAAACCTAGCAGACATTTGAATACAGAATTTTCAGTGTTTCTTCAATATCTTCAAAATCGACCATACGAAGTTCAAACTTGTTGCACATTCTTCTATTACTAGCTCAACTTTTCTAGTTCCGCCCCTGCACTGTATCCATGTCACATTCTCATTGGGGGATGAGCCCCCCTAAAGGTCTGATCCTAGAAACGCCTCTGGATACTAGCTAGTGGACCATAGCTTGTCAAGGCTGATAGACGCTAGATAGCAAATGGACCAGAGCTTCTCAGGAAACCAATGCTGTTTAGCCAACTATAAGTTCTCCATAACTAAGGAAAACAGACGCTAGTTTGCCGACCATAGGTTCTGTGAGGTTGGATGAAATACTGAGGGTTCAAGTGATCAGTCAAACTGAAAAATATAACAGCAACTAGAGCAAAGCAAGCAAGCATTGATGACAAGAGCAGTGGGTGGAAACCATGGTTACCTTGGGCCACGCCCAGCACTCCGAATACGCCCACTCTGGTGTCCCTCTTCCAGGTGGGGTAGGTCATGTTGAAGTACACCACCGCATCATTGGTCCAATCGCTGAGCCACAGGTTCTGGCCAATGAAAGCAATGTTCTGGATGAAGTAGACCAGGAAAACCATGGAGGAGTAGATCCAGCCCATGGCACTCAGGTATTGGATATAGAGTGAGAACTTCACCTGGACAAGAGAGGGGATGGTTAGGGTGGGTGGGTGGGTGGGCGAGTGAACTAGCAAGCGTGTGAGTGTGTGTGTGAGAGAGAGTGTGTGAAAAACTTACCTGACCAGTTTCCATGGTTTCCTTCTCAATGAGCCTCTGTCCTTTCTTGGTCTCATCAGAGTCTTTTGGTTTGTATATGGAGCTGTTCTTCCTCAACCTGACACTGTACACACACGCGCACACACACAATGCACACACACACGCCCACACAAACACAATTAGAAACGCACACACAATTAGAAACACACTCAATAATCATAGAATTATTGACACACACACACACCACAAACACATACCTTTACACACGCCACACACACAATTTAAATGAGTAATCATGAACCATTTAAGGCCATTTTTGTACAAGTCAATTTTGTAGTACATTTTGATTAAATTAAATTCTGTCATTCAAGCTAGTAAAAGTAATCCTATCCTTCCTAAAACACATCCCTCCTTCCAGTGTTCCCTCTCCTCAGTGCTTGGATGATGGGGAAGGATATTAATCGGAGTGTGTGCTGCCTGGATGCACACTGTAGTGAGACTTTTAACGATGAATGGAAAGATAATCTGCATCCGAATATGCAAATGATTCATTCAAATTGTAGCTGTCAAAACGTGTGTCTGGCTGTGTGGCACACAAAAATGTGTGGGTGTGTGAAATTAAGCTTGCCCGGCTTAATTTGTGATAATGTGTAATGAGCATTCATGATTAGATATTTGAGGACCTCATTAAAAATAATATTTAGCAATGGGGGACCCTGTAGACTTGATCTGTCTGTGCTCTGACCCAAGACAACTCTCTTCCTGACACACACACACACACACACATTGGCAGCATGCAGGGCATGGTATTGCACACAGTACTTATTTGTTAGTGTATAGCTGCTGTGTGAAACCCCCATACCTTCCTAACTGCAGTACCTAGCTAACTTCGTACCTACAGTACCTACCTACCTACCTACAGTACCTACCTACCTACCAACCTACCTACCTACTTGCAGTACCTACCAACCTGCCTACCTATCTACCTACTTACGTACAGGACCTACCAACCTACTGACCTACTTTCCTACTAACAGTACCTACCTACCGTCCTACCTACAGTACCTGCCTTCCTTCTTACCTTCAGTACCTACTCACCTACCTACCTTACCTACCTTACCTACCTACTTACTTACCTACCTTCTTTCCTACCTACAGTACCTACCTAGCTACCTACCTACAGTACCTACAGTACCTACCTACAGTACTTACAGTACCTACCTACAGTACCTACAGTACCTACCTACAGTACCTACAGTACCTACAGTACCTACAGTACCTACCCACACATATGCGCACGCGGACCTACCTGCCATTGCGCTGACTGCGTCGGATACTGCTCCCCCTCTTCAGAGAGGTGGAGACAACATCCTCCAGAGGAGAGTCAGCCCCAGCCTCGTGTATCTCCGGCTCCAGCTCCACCTGCTGTGTCTCTGCCTCTGGGGCTGCACACACACACACACACACACACGCACAGAGTTAGACTCGCACACAACCACCAAAGTGTACACAAAGACCACAAAGACCTAAGACACACCCACACCAGAAGGAGTTAGACACACAGCAGGAGTTAGACACACAGGGAGAGTTAGACACACAGCAGGAGTTAGACACACAGGGAGAGTTAGACACACAGCAGGAGTTAGACACACAGCAGGAGTTAGACACACAGCAGGAGTTAGACACACAGGGAGAGTTAGACACACAGCAGGAGTTAGACACACAGGGAGAGTTAGACACACAGGGAGAGTTAGACACACAGCAGGAGTTAGACACACAGCAGGAGTTAGACACACAGCAGGAGTTAGACACACAGCAGGAGTTAGACACACAGGGAGAGTTAGACACACAGCAGGAGTTAGACACACAGCAGGAGTTAGACACACAACAGGAGTTAGACACACAGGGAGAGTTAGACACACAGGGAGAGTTAGACACACAGGGAGAGTTAGACACACAGCAGGAGTTAGACACACAGCAGGAGTTAGACACACAACAGGAGTTAGACACACAACAGGAGTTAGACACACAACAGGAGTTAGACACACAGCAGGAGTTAGACACACAGCAGGAGTTAGACACACAGGGAGAGTTAGACACACAGCAGGAGTTAGACACACAGGGAGAGTTAGACACACAGCAGGAGTTAGACACACAGCAGGAGTTAGACACACAGCAGGAGTTAGACACACAGCAGGAGTTAGACACACAGGGAGAGTTAGACACACAGCAGGAGTTAGACACACAGCAGGAGTTAGACACACAACAGGAGTTAGACACACAGGGAGAGTTAGACACACAGCAGGAGTTAGACACACAGCAGGAGTTAGACACACAGCAGGAGTTAGACACACAACAGGAGTTAGACACACAGCAGGAGTTAGACACACAACAGGAGTTAGACACACAGCAGGAGTTAGACACACAGGGAGAGTTAGACACACAGGGAGAGTTAGACACACAGCAGGAGTTAGACACACAGCAGGAGTTAGACACACAACAGGAGTTAGACACACAACAGGAGTTAGACACACAGCAGGAGTTAGACACACAGGGAGAGTTAGACACACAGGGAGAGTTAGACACACAGCAGGAGTTAGACACACAAGGAGAGTTAGACACACAGCAGGAGTTAGACACACAACAGGAGTTAGACACACAGGGAGAGTTAGACACACAGGGAGAGTTAGACACACAGCAGGAGTTAGACACACAGCAGGAGTTAGACACACAACAGGAGTTAGACACACAGCAGGAGTTAGACACACAGGGAGAGTTAGACACACAGGGAGAGTTAGACACACAGCAGGAGTTAGACACACAAGGAGAGTTAGACACACAGCAGGAGTTAGACACACAGCAGGAGTTAGACACACAGTAGGAGTTAGACACACAACGCCAAATGACGTTGTGTCCTTGGGCAAGGCACTTCACCCTATTTGCCTCGGGGGAATGTCCCTGTACGCTCTGGATAAGAGCGTCTGCTAAATGACTAAATGTAAATGTAAATGTAGACACACAGCAGGAGTTAGACACACAGCAGGAGTTAGACACATACCTGTGTGTGTGGGAGCCTTGCTGCTCTCTTCCTTGGCGTATGTGTCCAGGAAGTCAGCGAAGGCCCCCCTGATAGCCCTCAGGTGGGAGTAGGAGCCCACCTCCGACACCACCCCGTTCACCAGAACCACTATGTCATCCACATAGGGCAGGAAGCTCACGCCGTGTGTCACCAGGATACGGGTCTGTACTCACACACACACACACACACACAAAGACACAAAAACACACATGGGCATCCACACATGCACATAGACACACACATTCATGAGTGCACATGCGCACACACACCTTCATTGAACTGGTTCAACGAGACAATCAGGAGATCTTGTATAATTTGTGTTAAGGCCCACATATACTTCACGCTAAGTATGTGTACGCAATACGCATAATGGCTGCAGCAGGTGTCCTGTGTTGTTCTGGTGCATATTTTGTGCACGTCTCTCTCGGGATAACAGTTAATAAAAAAAAAATTCTTACATGCATTGGTCAACACAGAGGACCCAATTATCAAAACTCTTCACAGTCTGCATTACATGTCTGTCTTGGGTCATGAACAAGGATGTCTCCATGGCAATACTCTCTGCAAACTGAAAATCTGACTGATTGTGGCCTAGGCGAATGCACCAACCCATGTACACTCATACACACCCCTTCCCTCATCCAACACCTTCGCCAGCTTGTTCCCACGGTGTGGCTGGAGGGTCTGTGACTAGCGCCTAGTATGGCTGCAGGTCCAGATGCTGCTTGTCCATACCCCTCCCCCCCTCCCCGTTGCAAGTCATGTGGTTCAGTAACGTTGTACAATATATGTGCTTGTGTGCTGAGGTGTTTTGTGCCTGTTCCCACACTGTACTCCTCTAGGAGCATAGTCTGGGGTTGCCTTTTTTCTCCTCTCTCTCCTCATGTTATGCTGAATATTTCTTTCCGTCCTGTCTACCCCCGTGTCATGTTTGTGTATTAGAAACTGCAAGTGGCAGCTCGGATCTAAGACAGATTCGAGAGACCGCAGATAGAGTGCGGCTAGTTAGATCTACACTTGTATTATTGTTTTTGTTCATTTCATGTAAAGCACTTTGAGCTGCAATTCTTGTATGAAAAGTGCTATATAAATAAAGTCTTACTTACTTTTGACCCCGTTTTCCTTGTTCTTTGTTGACAGTACTAAGTTGTGATGGTTACTGTAATATTTTCTTTATTGCTAAATGCATTTACTGTGTATTCATAAACACATTTGTCTTTACATGTAAACACGTGCCCTAGATGCTGTGCTCTCCATATTTTTGTGTTCCGTCTAATGATTGCTCCATAGTGTTTATATATTGATTTGCTGTGTTTATGCTCTGACAGCATTGTTTGATTTTGAGCACAGGTTAATTGGTTTAGGGGCGATTGTTTGATTATGCCAGAAGAGTCAGTGGTTTCGTAGTTGTAGTACTGTTGGGAAAATTGAAGATGTAGCACATTTATCCTGTATAAGAATGATTCTGTGTTCAGCATTCCTTGTGTGTAGAGAGAGGCCTACCCCCAAATCTGAACATTGGGGAACACGAGGCATATGTAAACAAGGTGACCTGGGCTGACCACTCTCTCTTACTGGAGAGGCCATAAAAGATGTCTGGCCTTATCTGTGTTGGGTGAATCATGTGGTCAAGCTTACAGGGGTCAAAAGGCACACACACTCAAACACGCACGCACACACTCCTGCGCCAGGTCTATGCAAGGAGCCAATGAAGAAGAGCAATGGAACATTTGCATGCCTTTGTCTTAACCAATGACTGTAAAGAGCGGTTCTGCTTAAATAGCTAGCTAGCACAACATGCTAGCGGACAAACTTTGTATTGCGATCAGACTTTGTCTCCTTGCTGGCAAGCATTAAACTATTGTACTTTCTTTGAATCCGACGACTCTGTGCATTACTTGAGAAATTATCCTAACAAGTACACAATGGAGGTTGATTGATCGTACCAAACTGGAGCATACCGAGGTCTCCTCATCTACTCTGCGTGTGTGCGTGTGTACGTGTATGCGCTTGCGTGTGTGTGCGCGGGCATGCTTGTGTGTGACACTGACCTTGTTGCGCAGCAGTCCGTTGGGTCCTATCACCTGCTCAAACAGGTGCTTCCCGACATGGGAGTCCACAGCAGAGAGAGGGTCGTCCAGCAGGTACACATCAGCCTGGCTGTAGGCCGCCCTGGCCAGGCTCACACGCTGCTTCTGGCCCCCAGACAGGTTGATACCCTGCAGGAGGAACACCAGGGGAGGGAAGGACCAGGGGGTGGGGGGGGGGGGGGGCACCAGGGGGAGACCAGGGGAGAGGTGGGGGGTAAAATGAGGAGACCGGGGAGAGATGGGGAGGCACCATAGGGGGAGATGTGAAGGAAAGTTTGGGTTTCAGTCCAATAATTTCTCAGTCACTTTATCATAATTGTCAGTCTTTATCAGAGAGGATGTGTTCTGTGGATGTGTTAGGGGTATTGGCACTGACCATTGAAAATTGTTTAATTTGTACCTCTCTAAAGTGATTATATTCAGCTGAATTTAATAATGAAATCTGGACCCAGACTGTGGAGGGGGCCCGGTGGGGAGAACAGAGTATTTTAGTTGAGTATAACCCTAACCCTATGACACATCCTCCTCAACTTATTATTCTACGTTGGCATTTAAATTAGCTGAATTGATTGGAATGATCTGTGTTATCTGTGTGTGTATGTGTGTGTGTGTTGCAGTGAGTGTGTGTCTCTTATGTGCGTGTGTGTGAGTTTGTTTCTCAATATATGTGTGTTTCTCTGGATGTGCGTAAATGTGTGTATATGTGTGTGGGTGTGTGTGATGTGTGTTTCTCTGTATGTGTGTGTGTGTGTGTAGGTGTTCATGTGAGTATGTCACCCCGTTACCTAGCAGCATAGAGCAAGGAATCTACATCAGGGGAGTTCCCTGGCTTCATTGGGTTCGATCAGGACCTGTCTGTCACTCTGTCAAGCCCTTATTTCAGTCAATATAACTCTGACTTTTTCACTTGAAGCAGTTCCACCCCCCTCCCCAGACACACACAGACTTCATTAACTGTGTATGTGCACATGTGTGTGCATGTGTGTGTGTGTAGTCCATTTTTCTTCTCTGGAAAGACGTTGCCCCGAGGCACATACTTCTAACATTCAAGTATAGTGCATCGCAAAATCTTTTGGGGTTTCATTCCAGCCCTTCCCCAGCAGAGCCCCATGCCATTTTCTCCCACCTTCTCCCCGATCTCGGTGAGGTCTCCCCCGGGCAGGAGCTGCAGGTCAGGAGCCAGGGCGCAGGCGTCCACCACCCTCTGGAAGCGCTTCTCCTCCACCGGAGACCCAAACAGGACGTTGTCCCTCAGAGTGGCATTCTGGATCCAGGCCTGCTGGGGAACGTAGGCTACAGAGCCCTGGAGGGAGGGAGGGAGGGAGGGAGGGAGGGAGGGATATGGGGGGAGGAGATGGGGGGAGAAGGGATGGATTGAGAGGAAGGCAAGGACGAAAAAGTCGGAGGGAATCAGGGATGTGGGGAGAAAGGAAGAGGAGAGGTGGGAGGTAGAGAATATAGAACGAGGGATGGAGGGGAAAGAAGGACAGAGGGAACGATGGGGAGCAAAAAAAAGGTCAAGGGGAGGGATCTTGTTTTCGTATCTTTTTATAGTCGCCTAAGCAACACAGTTCCTTATCTCCTCTCAGGAAGACCTCAAGCAAGCTCAAAGCTCTCGTGATTGTCTCCCCATTGTGTGTTTGAACTGTACAGCTTCTGAGGGCCAGTGTGTCTAATTTAAGTGGCCTTGGATTGAGAAGTATAGATGGTTGCATTTATTCTCTGTTTGGTGCAGTCACTCAAACATAAGGCTTGCCCACTTTCACAGAGAATCTTTCATCATGACCCACTTGAATTAACTAGCCCAGTGGAACTACCATGAGCAGTTGTGGCCATCGACTGCCGTCTAATTAGGGCGCCAACCCTTAAGACTCCCTACCTGGATGTTGACAAAGCCTTTGATGCTGTGCATCTCCCCTAGCAACGCTGACATCAGTGAGGACTTTCCGGAACCCACTGCTCCCACCACAGCCACCAGGCGGCCTGGTTTGATCTCCAGTGACACACTGGAAACGCAAACACACACATCACACACGTGCATGCAAACATACAGTACGCCAACAGGTAAGTATACGGGTGCACATACAGGCACACATACAAGCATACACACCACACACATGAAGATGAAATGTTCCAAACATATTTATAGATACTGTGGCAACCCGGGAGCTAGGGGACGCCACAAGACTCCGGGATCAGTCACGACCGGTTCCTCAGTGAGCCAATGAGGGACACAGCTACAGCTGCACCTCATTGGATGATTGAGAAGCACCACCAGATAAAGGCAGCCCTGTCAAGGACCCAGGGGGAGAAGAAAGAGGAGAGGTCACCCAATACAAGGGAGCCTTTAGCCACTGTCAGTACAGAGGACGCCCTCGTTGGAGGGCAGGTGTTTTCAACACTTCTTGTGCACTTGGACGGTTTTGTTGGATAAATGCCCTTTCACGGGCTTACCCTGACCCTGGTAGTGCGAGGTCAAACCCCACGGACCGCTCCTTGGTTGCCACAATACACCATCCTGGGATGTTAGAAGCAGCAACTTCTTCCCAAAGACACACACACGCACACACACACAGACACACACACACAGACATGAAGGTGCACACACCACACGCAAAGATCAAATCTTCTACACCTATACATACACTGGAAACATGTGCATCGAGGTAACTTCTTCCCAGAAGAGAACTGCTGCACGCACCCACACATAAAGGCACACACACACACACACACACACACACACACACACGCTTACCTCTTGAGAGTAGGCTCAGAATCTCTCTCCCAGGCAAAGGTGCCATCACACACACTCACGGCTGTGTCTGTGGAATACACACACACGGACACACAAAGGCTCCATCACTATCTGCAGTCTGAAGCGTAATGCATCAGCTTTAATCGTTTTTTTTTATACTTCGATAGGCTTGTAATGCAATGTGGGGGAGCCAAGCCAATATTGAGAACAGAGCTGATCCTGGTTGGCAGGCAGGAGTGCTGAGTGGCAGGCTGGATGACCTACTGAAACTGGGGTCATGGCGCACGATGTTCATGTCCAGGTCGTCTCCTCCCAGAAACTTCTCAAGACGTTGCTTGGACACCGTTGTCTGGACACGGGATCAGGACGAGGGGATTACTGTGTATTTTTCAGCGAACTGTTGCGAGAATGAGCATGTGTGTGTGTGTGTGTGCGCGGTGTGTGCTTGCGTGCGTGTCCTCACCTGCACCATTGCAGCAATGAGCATGGGCAGCATGGCGAGAGGAAAGCGCAGGATGTTGAAGAGAGAGATGGAGGTGAAGGCTTTCCCAGCATCCAGAACATTCTCTGAGCTCACCCCAACGAAGGTAGCAAAGGTTGCGAGGGACACCTGGACACAGGAACAGGTTAGAAGGAACCTCTCTCTACCTCTCTTTTTCTACCTCTCTCTCTCTCTTTGTCTCTATCATTCTCTAATCCTCCCACTAGCTCTCATTTTCATTCTCCCACCCTCTCTATCAGTCTCTTTCTCTATCAACATTTATCTCTACCAATCTCTACCAGTTTCATTTTCTCCCTCACATTCCCCCCCCCTCCCCCTCCCTCTCCCTCTCCCTCCCTCCCCCTCTCCCTCCCTCCCTCCCTCCCTCCCTCTCTCCCTCTCTCTCTCTCTCTCTCTCTCTCTCCCCCTCTCTCCCCCTCTCTCTCCCTCTCACTCTCCCCCTCTCCCCCTCTCTCTCTCCCTCTCTCCCTCTCTCCCTCTCTCTCTCTCCCCCTCTCTCTCTCCCTCTCTCCCTCTCTCTCTCCCTCTCACTCTCCCCCTCTCCCCCTCTCTCCCTCCCTCCCTCCCTCCCTCCCTCCCCCTCTCTCTCTCTCTCTCTCTCTCTCTCTCTCTCTCCCTCTCTCTCTCTCTCTCTCTCTCTCTCTGTCTCTCTCTCTCTCTCCCTCTCCCTCTCCCTCTCACTCTCCCCCCCTCTCTCTCCCTCTCTCTCTCTCTCTCTCTCTCTCTCTCTCTCTCTCTCTCTCTCTCTCTCTCTCTCTCTCTCTCTCCCCCTCTCTCTCCCTCTCCCCCTCTCTCTCTCTCTCTCTCTCTCTCTCTCTCTCTCTCCTGTCCGTCCGTCCCCCTTCCCCACCCTGAGGACTCACCAGGGCGGGAGCGCAGGAGAAGATGAAGGTGGAGACCGAGGAGAGGTAGGCAAACTTCTTCATGACTTGCAGCTCCTGTTCTCGGATCCCCTCCACCTGGGTCTGGAAAGAAGGCTCCCACGCATACAGCTTCAGAATCTACAAACAGGGTAGGCGATCGAAAGAGAGAGGAGAGAGAGAGATTTGTCAGGGAGCCCAGGGTGTTTCATCAGCACAGAAGGGCACCTCTTCAATTTGATGTTTATTATGAGCCTGGAAGGACCTACAGACCCCCACATCAACCGCTCCCCCCCCTCCCTCATTCTCCCTCAACCCCCTAGTCATACAGCCAGACCCCCCCACCACCACCACCACCACCATAAATAAGGTATATTCCACATGAACACATGAATACAAAACAATCTTGATGAAGGAATGCCTACCTTGATACCATTGAGGATCTCATTCATGATCTTCATACGTTTATCTTTAAACTTCATGTTCTCAATCTGCCACCACAGAGACAGACAATCACAAGTCAGCTGTTAAACAGTCCTCATGCTGAATGCAACTGGAGATAGATGTGCAAACAGGATGGACTCAAGATTGACAGTGTCACTAGATCCACTATGACAGTGTCACTAGATCCAGTATTGACAGTGTCACTGTATTGTGTCACTAGATCCACTATGACAGTGTCACTAGATCCACTATTGACAGTGTCACTGTATTGTGTCACTATCATCCACTATGACAGTGTCACTAGATCCAGTATTGACAGTGTCACTGTATTGTGTCACTAGATCCACTATGACAGTGTCACTAGATCCACTATTGACAGTGTCACTGTATTGTGTCACTAGATCCACTATGACAGTGTCACTAGATCCAGTATTGACAGTGTCACTGTATTGTGTCACTAGATCCACTATGACAGTGTCACTAGATCCACTATTGACAGTGTCACTGTATTGTGTCACTAGATCCACTATGACAGTGTCACTAGATCCAGTATTGACAGTGTCACTGTATTGTGTCACTAGATCCACTATGACAGTGTCACTAGATCCACTATTGACAGTGTCACTGTATTGTGTCACTAGATCCACTATGACAGTGTCACTAGATCCACTAGATCAGTGTCAGTAGATCCACTATTGACAGTGTCACTGTATTGTGTCACTAGATTCACTATGACAGTGTCACTAGATCCACTATTGACAGTGTCAGTAGATCCAGTATTGACAGTGTCACTAGATCCACTATATTGATGTTGATTTGATGTCCACCTTTTTGAAGCCTGGAGAACCCTCCATGTTAAAGTTAATCAGAATCACAATGAGACTGTGAGATGAGATCATAAATCGCCATGGTTTGGTCACTTCTTTAAGAGCTTCGAATGCTCAGTAGACATATTATAGAGACTGGGGGCCTCATTTACTGACATGATTGCACCCATTTCAGGCGTGTAATAACCGAGGTGAAATCAGTTTCATATTCGAGATTCAACAGACATTCATATTCGTATCATATTTAGGGACCGGGGTAAAAGAGTTGACAATCCGAATGTTTCTTCAATATCTTTGTCGAAATCGACCATACAAACTTCAAACTTGTTGCACATTCTTCTAATACTGACTGACCAGTTTTTACAACCTTTGGATTGGTGATAAACTTGATTATTGATTTACCCATAGCCAATAAATCAACAAAACACCAATATTTCAGTATTTCCTCAATATCTTTGTCAATAATGACCAGAGAACCTTCAGACCTGTTTTAAATTATTCTACTACTAGCTGACCAAGTTGTCCAAGCGTTGGTTTGGTGATAAAGTTGATTATTGATTAACCAATAGCCAATAAATCAATAAAAACACACATTTTCCAGTATTTCCTCAATATCTTTGTCAATAATGACCACAGAACCATCAGACCTGTTTAACATTATTCTGCTACTAGCTGACCAAGTTGTCCAAGCTTTGATTTGGTGATAAAGTTGATTATTGATTAACCCAAAGCCAATAAATCAACAAAAACACCAATATTTCAGTGTTTCCTCAATAACTTTGTCAGAAATGAACATAGAAACTTCAGACCTGTTTCACATTCTTCTACTACTAGCTGAACAAGTTTTCCAAGCTTTGGTTTGGTGATAAAGTTGATTATTAATTAACCAATAGCCAATAAATCAATAACAACACAAATATTTCAGTGTTTCCTCAATAACTTTGTCAAAAAGGAACATAGAAACTTCAGACCTGTTTCACGTTATTCTACTACTAGCTGAACAAGTTGTCCAAGCTTTGGTTTGGTGATAAAGTTGATTATTGATTAATCCATAGCCAATAAGTCAATAAAAATACCAATACTTCAGTATTTCATCAATATTGTGGTAATATGTGAGTATACCCTGTATGGCAACCCCGACTATTCTACATAAAGCTACAGCTTGTTATCCTTCTTGGACAACTTGGTCAGCTAGGAGTAGAATAATGTGAAACAGGTCTGAAGTTTCTATGTTCATTTTTGACAAAGTTATTGAGGAAACACTGAAATATTGGTGTTTTTCTTGATTTATTGGCTATTGGTTAATCAATAATCAACTTTATCACCAAACTAAAGCTTGGACAACTTGGTCAGCTAGGAGTAGAATAATGTGAAACAGGTCTGAAGTTTCTTTGGTCATTTTTGACTAAGCTATTGAGGAAATACTGAAATATTGGTGTTTTTGTTGATTTATTGGCTATTGGTTAATCAATAATCAACTTTATCACCAAACCAAAGCTTGGACAACTTGGTCAGTCAGTAGTAAAAGAATGTGGTACAAATTTGAAGTTGCTATGGTGGATTTTGACAAAGATATTGAAAAAACATTCGGACTGTCAACTCTTTTACCCCGGTCCCTAAATATGACGCGGAGGTACGAATATGAATGTCTGTTGAATCTCGAATATGAAACTGATTTCACCTCGGTCGTGTAATATCGGGTAAAGACGAAACACTGTATTTACGAAGGCAGCGCACTTGAGTAAAAACGCAGATTACCGCTGCTGGGAGAGTGGGTGGGTATATTTCTAGCTCCTTTTCGCTGCATTTTTTTTATATTTTCCATGGTGGCAGTAACATGCAGGAAATGTTTCCTTCTTTTAACGGCGCGCCAATTAACACTTATGGGCGCTGATTGCCTGACGAGGATCTGGTTTGATAAATACCATGCAAAATGCGAAAATACACCGTGCGCTATATTTGCGGTTGGGCAAAGGTAGATTAAGCTGCGGTCGCAATGTTAGTAAATGAGGCCCTGGATGTTTAACTAACTAAACGACACGTTTAGTTAGTTAAACACGTCTACATCTCTGTGTACAGTAAATGGTATCCTCTGGCATACGTGCTAAACCTGTTTGCAATGCAAGCATATGTTGAAAAAACACTGTGTAAGTAACAATTTTCAAAACACAGCTGTCGTAAAGAATCACTAATGTAGTTCTTAGCAGGAAATTAGGCATATATATTATTATTACTTGCACAGGTACGTGTATACTTATATTTACTGTGTCTAATTGTGTATTATTATTTTGGGCTGTTCTATATACGATGGATGTCTGCAGAACCTGAAACTCTGTAAATGCACGTTTTATTGTTAATATAAATTGTATGGTACTATGCTTTCCAAAACATTCAATAAAAAATGTAAATGAAAAAATCCCCAATGTGCCATGTAGTACACCATGCCAAAACTCGTCCCACCCACAATTTGGCTCGATGTATATACCTAGACAAACCTCGACAACCTTTCAATCCAGGCATTCCCCTCCACCCCTCTCTCCTTCCCTCCTTTCCTCCTTCCCTCCCACCCCCCATCCCTCTCTCCTTCCCTCCCAGCCCTCCATCCCGCAGACTGTACACACGATCCATCTATCTTCATCCAGTCATGTAAGATGACAACTAAAAACATTTCAGCTGTTGGTGTGGTGTTCTCTTTTCCTCCCTCCTTTCCTTCTCATCTTTCTCCAACCCTACCTTCCTCTCTCCTCCTGCCTTCCCCGCCATTCCTCAATTCCTCCCTTTTTCCTCACCTCCTTCCATCCTTCCCTCTCTTTCTCCCTCCATCTTTTTGTAAAACTGTCCCTCCCTCCCTCCGTGTGTCTGTGTCCTCATGTTGTCAAGGCGTACCTGGAAGTTTCTGGACTTGGAGGCCAGCAGGCCGTTAATGGGGACCATGAGCACCATGACGGCCAAGCCAGCGAGCACCGAAGGGCCCAGCTCCAGCCACAGGAAGGCGATGGCAAGGGCGATCTGCAGGGGGCACGACCACAGCAGGTGGATGAAGTTGGTGACGTCGTTGAAGCGCTGCGCGTCGGCGGACATGAGGTTCACCGTCTCGCCGACCGTCGACTCCTTGCGGACGTCGTTGGACACCACCAGCGCCTGTGGGGGAGGGCGGGGGAGGAGGGGAGGGGAGGAGGGGAGGGGAGGAGGGGAGGGGAGGAGGGGAGGGGAGGGTGGGGGAGGAGGGGAGGGGAGGAGGGGAGGGCGGGGGAGGAGGGGAGGGGAGGGTGGGGGAGGAGGGGAGGGGAGGAGGGGAGGAGGGGAGGGGGGAGGAGGGGAGGGGAGGAGGGGAGGGGAGGAGGGGAGGGGGGGGGTGGAGGGGAGGGGAGGAGGGGAGGGGAGGAGGGGAGGGGGGAGGAGGGGGGGGGGGAGGGGAGGGCGGGGGAGGAGGGGAGGGGAGGGTGGGGGAGGAGGGGAGGGGAGGAGGGGGAGGGGGGAGGAGGGGAGGGCGGGGGAGGAGGGGAGGGGAGGGTGGGGGAGGAGGGGAGGGCGGGGGAGGAGGGGAGGGGAGGGGAGGAGGGGAGGGCGGGGGTGGAGGGGAGGGCGGGGGAGGAGGGGAGGGGAAGGCGGGGGAGGAGGGGAGGGGAGGGCGGGGGAGGAGGGGAGGGGAGGGCGGGGGAGGAGGGGAGGGCGGGGGAGGAGGGGAGGGGAGGGCGGGGGAGGAGGGGAGGGCGGGGGAGGAGGGGAGGTAAAGGTGGTTGAGGAGGAGAGAGACAGAAAGAGAAAAATAAGAAAACATAGAGTTGAGTGAAGAGAGGGAGGGTAAGAGAAAGGAGAGAGAGATTAAGTGTACAATTGCACTTCCAGGTAATACCACAATATTTTTTTCTCAGTCAGAGTTAAACCTTGGTAGGAAAACATCAACCAGTGAGTGAAATATGATGCACAAACCTTAAACCCACACACACATTGTATGTTTTTGTGTGCGTGTATTTGTGGTGTGTGTTTGTGAGTGTGCGCTGTGTGTGCGTGTGTGTGTGTGTGAGTTCTGTAAGTGTGTGGAGCCATGCTTTGCACAGCTTACCTTCTTGTACACGGCGGCCATGATGGCGGTCCGCACTTGCATACCGAGCACGAAGCAGCGTTGGAAGTACTGCTGAAGCAACAGAGACTGCAGGATAGCCACCAGGAGCAGGGCCACCGCATACAGATACCCCTGCCAGGCATACATGGATGTGTCCTGAGTGAAGGAGATCATCAGTCTGGAACAAACCACAATGGAAGTTAGGGGGGGGGCTAAATATGATGATTGAAATGACAATTAAGTAACGCCCAGCTCCACGAAGCTATACCAGCCAGAAGGCTGCTCCACATCATGCAGTACTTATCCTGCAGTACAAGGGTCTGTGTGCCAACTTGGAGTAGCAGTGACACCTGTCTTGTTAATTTGTTTGAAGTGCTGTCACAGTGTCTCGTTTGGTTTGTATTAAGGTCCCTGTTTTTTGTTCAGTTTATTGTCGAGTGTTGATGTTGTAACATTGAGAGTGATTTGGGAGTCGATGTTAGCTCTGTTCGAGTCATAGTCTGTAGTCATCGTAATCAAACTTGTGTCACCATCTCAGTCCTTTACAGCCAGTCGTGTCTTCACTTTGCAATAAAGGAACCTCTGCTCCCTGCCTGCATCAGTCTGCACGCATAATCACTGGGACAGACAAAAAGCTGTTCATGGATGCTCAAGGAAAAATCACATCCTGTCTATTTTCTTCTGACATTTCTCATTTACTGAGAAAGGAAATGGCATTTTTCCTCATTTTTTTCTTTGTCTTGAAAATGTTAATGTTACAAAAAGCACACATCATAGATGAACACCTCATATCTGACCTGTGATGTCATAACGAGGGTACTTCTCAGCACCAGCCACTCAAACATTGATTAAATATGATTGACTGTGAGTCACAGTGACCTAGTTTGAACACGTCAAAAATTATACGTGTCCAATTTAAATACAAACCGGAGCATGGTCAGTATCAACAATTATGGTTTCATTGTTTTAGGACTTGCTGCTTGTAGCTATTTGTATTTACTTGACATGCTTGTTTTACTGAGTTGAGTAACGTAGGTGTCAGTGTGACAGCGCTGAATGACAGGGGAAAGACAAAGCCCCAGCAGGCCCTGGGACTCACTTGAGCAGCTGGGGACTGGCGAAGGCCAGCAGGTCCTGGAATAGTTTAAAGAAGGCAGACTCTATCAGACACCCTTTGAAAGTCTTCAAGATGGTTGAAATCAGCCAAGACTTGGGGTAGTCCCCGTCCTCCTTTTTCGTTTTTTTCTTCTCTTCCTTTTTCTCCCTTTTCTCATCTTTTCCAGCCCCCTTTTCTTCCTGAGATGAAAAAAACCCCAAACACGTCAAATATCTGTCACATATTACATGTCAACAGGAACTGTTCGGAAAAAGAAAATGACCATGTAACCATGACAATATAAGTGGAAACAAGAAAAGTGCAAAGCGACAACATAGTCAGAAATAGGAAATGACCATACAGTCTCCATAACATCAGTTGAAAACAAGAACCGACTCGAGCAATGATGCAGGGTTGCCATCAAACCACCCAGGAGAAAAGCGTACAAAGCTTTGTTCTGAGACCATTTAGAATCACTAACACATCAGGACGTAATAACATAGGAAGGAGCCAACGAAGGAAGCAGGCTATAATTACTGTGTGTGTGGTGGGTACCATAGGTGTGTACTGTTTGTTGTGTATAATTTGCTTCCTAAACTCAAACGCTTTGTACAGTAATGTTACATAAACATTTATATATACAAAATATTGTATATATAAGTATTTTAGATACTCTACTGTATAAGGTACTCTGTGAACTTACTTTGTGATTGATTGTACAATGTCTGGTTCTGCGGTTAATAAGTAGCTTGGATGTTTTGTGTCTCTATTGATAACGTGATTGATCGATCGATCGATCATCCCCATCGCCCTTCTCTTTCTGGTTGTCTCACCATGACCAGTGCGTCCCGGCTGACGCCCTTTCCCAGCCCATTCTGGAGGTTGTCTGCCGGGTCACGGCTGTGGAGCTTGTCCTTCTTCTTCGGGGACTTCTTCCGGAGGCGGGCCCTCGCGGCTCCCAGCTCAACCTGATTGGATGCCAAAACCAGTTTTTTCTTCAGTGACCACTATTCCCGTTTGTTTGTCTGTTTTTGGCAGGTCAGATACAGATACAGAACACATTCGGACAAAACCAGAACACAGTGACAGATGGTTTCTGGAGCTGGCTTGAAATGGCATCATAGGTCTTGGGGTGTCGTGAAGGTGGATGGTGGGGGGTACTGGGTGTCTGGTATCACTGATTGCACAGGACCCGTCAACATCAACCCCCAAACCTCTGAACACCGGTCCTCAGCATCTCACCTGCATGTTGTCCTGGAAGCTCTGGCTGATGCAGAGGGTGGAGTCCTTCTTGTTCAGATCCCACATGTCTTCCTGGACCAGAGGCCGCTTGTAGCCATTGACAACCATACTGGGGGGTCATTGGGGGGGGGGGGGGGGGGGATTAGACATGATGGTCACACAGCAGACACGAGGATGTTGGAGCTTACCTGTGGAACCTTCGTGGCTTACCTGTGGATCCAGTTGAATGTGATCCTGTTGAGGAAGGCAGCCCCCGCCTCTGGGTTCTACAAAGAGAACAGCAGAACATTTGACACTGATAGCCCTGGGTTCTACAGAGAGAACAGCAGAACATGTGACACTGATAGCCCTGGGTTCTACAGAGAGAACAGCAGAACATGTGACACTGATAGCCCTGGGTTCTACAGAGAGAACAGCAGAACATGTGACACTGATAGCCCTGGGTTCTACAGAGAGAACAGCAGAACATGTGACACTGATAGCCCTGGGTTCTACAGAGAGAACAGCAGAACATGTGACACTGATAGCCCGGGGTTCTACAGAGAGAACAGCAGAACATGTGACACTGATAGCCCTGGGTTCTACAGAGAGAACAGCAGAACATGTGACACTGATAGCCCTGGGTTCTACAGAGAGAACAGCAGAACATGTGACACTGATAGCCCTGGGTTCTACAGAGAGAACAGCAGAAGGTGAGGAACAAACATCACTACAGAGGACTCCACGTTATCAACAACATGTTATCTCCACAGGCACTGTAGATGATCTACAGACAATGAATCAACAAACCATCAGCAACAACTACCACAGAGCTGGGGTTACGGTTAAGGCTAGGGACTATGGTTAGAGCTAGGAGGTCAGGCCTAAGACTAGGGCTAGGTTTGTTTCATTTAGGATCAGGGCTGCAGGCTAGAGCTAGATTATGGGGGTAAGGTTGGGAATCAAGGATCTAGTTTGGTTTGTGTGTTGACTATAGATTGTTTGTGTGTGTTTGTGTTCGAGATTACCTTCTTAACCAGATCTTCTAACTCAGGAGGAACATCAGCGATGGCGGAAAAAACCAGGGCCAGCAGCTCCAGCCCAAAGGATATGAAGAAGAGACAGAACCGGGGGAGGTCTGTCACCGTTTCCTGGGGCGGGAAAAAGAGGAGGGAGGGAGGGAGGGAGGGAGGGAGGGAGGGAGGGAGGGAGGGAGGGAGGGAGGGAGGGAGGGAGGGAGGGAGGGAGGGAGGGAGGGAGGGAGGGAGGGAGGGAGGGAGGGAGGGAGGGAGGGAGGGAGGGAGGGAGGGAGGGAGGGAGGTGATGAGAATGAGAGGAGGAGTGAGAAGGAGGCGGGGAGAGAGAGAACAGTAGACAGAGAGAAATAGACAAACAGATTGAGAGGGAGAGAGAAAGAGTGAGACAGACAAACAGAGAGAGAGGAGGAAAGAGACCGTGAGCAGAAGTAAGGAGAGCCGGACGTGAAGGGATTCAACAGTGGTGTGTGGCGAGTCAGTGAGGAGATGATATCCAGCAAAATAAAAAGGTGAGGGAGAGATTGACACGAGAAAGAAACAGAGGGATAGCGATAGAGTGAGACAGAAGTAGAGAGAGAGGGTGAGGGTCAGAAAAGAGTGATGCAAGATTTGTGGTGTGCAAGGTGTGCAAACAAAGGGACATGTTTTGAAGATGAAAGAGACGGAGAGAATGGCAGGGAAGGAACTTTGGGATCCGAGGAAATAATGCATTGTGTTTTTCCTCTCCTTTAAGGTGAACAACTATCCCCACACAGCATCAGAACCCACTCACCCTCCTTCCCTCCACAATCTCCCTTTCCTCCCTCCCCTACTTAGTTATCTCTCACCCTTGTCACATTTCTGTGAGCCCCTTCCCATCATACCCGACTATTTCCCTCCACACCCCTCTTCTCTCCCACAATCTCCCTCCCTACCTCCACCCCCACCCCTAATCCCTCTCTCGTATCCCCCCTCCAGTCTATCAGACGGAACCTACCGGCCTGAGGGCCTGCCGCGTGAGTGTCTGGAAGGGGAAGATCTCACAGACGACCAGCAGCAGCCAGAAGAGGAAGAGGGCGGCTGAGTCGACCGCCCCCTTCCTCCGCCTCAGCCCCTCCTGACACAGCAACATCAGCACCTGGTGGGGGCACGGGGGGGGGGTGGGGGGGTGGGGGGGGGCAGTCCCATGTAGAGACAGATGTTACATTTGTGAGTGGTTTGGTTCAAGGGAAAGAGTGACACATTCAGTGTGAAAATGACTTTCTGTGACTGACTGGTGTGATTCACCAGCAGAGTGACTTTATGAACCCATGTAATGTGACCACATAAACAGTCTATCTATATGCTGCTTCCATTTTCTGTGTGCGTGTGTTTGGGTGGGGGTGTGTGTGTGTCTGTGTTGCGTGTGTTGAGTGTGTGTGTGTGCCTGTGTGTGGGTATATCTGTGTGTGTGTGTGTTGTGTGGGTGGGGGTGTGTGTCTGTGTTAAGTGTGTGTGTGCCTGTGTGTGGGTATATCTGTGTGTTGTGTGGGTGTGTGTGTGTGTTGAGTGTGTATGTGTGAGTGAGTGTTACCCAGGAGGCAGCAAAGAGAGCAGGGTTGGTGTAGTACACAGCCGGGTTCTTGTGCTCCTGACTCCCTGGACCATAGTCCTCTCCCAACGTCAGGGCCAAGCCTGCCACCGCTGTCAGGAATAACAACCCCACTATGACCTGGAGGACAGAGAGAGGGAGAGAGAGATGGAGGAGAGGAAGAGACAGAGAGAGAGACAGAGGACAGAGGACAGAGAGAGAGAGAGAGAGAGAGAGAGAGAGAGAGAGAGAGAGAGAGAGAGATAGAGAGAGATAGACAGAGAGAGACAGAGAGAGACAGAGAGAGAGAGAGAGACAGAGAGAGACAGAGAGAGAGACAGAGAGAGAGAGAGATGGAGCAGGCAGAAACACAGACAGACATGAGCAACGTGCAGTGTACCTCGCCATTTGAAATGGGATGTTCGAAAAATGCTGGTATATGTGTGACAGCGAATGTTTGTGTGCGTTGCTGAGCATCTGTGCGTGGGTGTGTGTGCGTGACAATGAGTGTGTGTGTGGGTGTGTGTGGTGGGGAGCATCCCTGGGCGGGTGAGCGTGTGTGCCAGTCCGTCCCACCTGTTTGCAGAGGTAGAGGTTGGACAGGTGTTTGCTGGCTGCTGCCCTGCAGAGGGCAGCCAGGTTGTAGGGGGCGCAGAGCCAGAGCAGGGCCAGCGGCGCCCACACCAGCAGGGTCTGCTCCAGACACACGGGCAGGTCTGGGTCCTCGCGCTCCAGGAACGACGCGTTCTGAACATGGAGCCAATAGACGTTAGCTTTATTACACACACAGCCCTCTGCTTTGATGCATGCACAGGTCCCCAATTCGAAATGTTATGACATTGCTCAAGAGGAAGCATCTGGTGTGTGTGAGAGTGTGTGCCTACCCTCCCTCCTTTTTTACATTGTTCACCTTCTCTATTCCCACTTCCCACCTGGTGTGTGTGTTTGTGTGTGTGTGTCACTTGAGGTCAATCCAAGGGCTTACATCAAAGCATCATGGGAAATGAAGACTAGAAAGCCTCTGACAGTGGCTCAGTCATGACAGACGTGTGAACAGGTGTTTGTTCAGAGGGCCGGGGACCTACATAATACATCTAATATTGTCCCCTGACACACACACACACACCCTACATCTTGTGAATACCAAGAAAGTCACCCGACAATATCAAATCATTTTTGTTTCCTTATTCTTGAGGTAACCTTTGGTCCCCACTATAATGAAACAATTCCACACACACCAACACACACACACACACACACATAGACAGGCACGCTCATGTACATACAGACACTCACACATGCATCCACTCATCCAACACACACATACTGCCATGTAGATAATAATAACAACAGTAACCAATAAAGGATAGGAGTCTGACAGGATGGTTTCCTGGCGTTGGTGTGGTGATTAACCTAGCCGCTGAATTTTGAAGTATTTAGGGATTGTTTACGGGAAAGGCTTGAGACGAGGGAAGTGCTGTTGTGGGTGGACTGGGTGTGTCCCTGCCCCCACCTCTCATAGGCTCAAATCTGCCAATCTGGAGTTGCTGGACAGGGTCTCTGCTTGATGGCTCTCACACCCTATTGTGTAACTTACTGTAGCAGTGCCAGTCATATGTCATATGATAATTGTAATACGGGTAGATGAAATCAAGCATTCTGATTGGTTGTCAGTGAGCCCCGGGGTGTGCTTTATTTAAGCAATAAGGTACTTGAGGCAGTACTGTAACGTCAATGGAGTACGTGTTCAAGGGTTGGCGCTGCGCGTCGGGCCTAACAACACCCTTGAAGACGTACTTTACACGTACTCCTTCCCCTTGCTCACCTCTTGCTGTCTCTCTGGTTTACAATAATCATGGTAGCGTAGATAAGAGTTAACCCTCATTTTGTAACATGTGCACCTTGTTATTGATTTCATTCATTTAAAATGTTGTTAAATGCATTTCATTTAATCTAACTTTGACCATTCTTGATCTAATTTAACCAAATCAAATAACTGTCATTCCATTGGTATTGGCGTTATGTGGTTCATGCTAATACGTGGTTCAGTTTCCCATCCTCCTTTAAACCATAAGGGAAATAGTTTGGGTTGTTTGGCCAATATGTAACCCCATACACTGTCATCAACATGGTAAGGGATGAGGGATGGACCAGTGTTTCAACTGTGGCAGCCCCAAAAAGTTATGTTCAAAACTATAAACCCTGGTCTGTAATGTATCTTTACTACTGTATAACCCAGTACATAAAAGTACGATGTTTAGGATTAAAGTGTCAATAAAATGTAATTGCGTGTAATCTAGACCTGGGGCCTGTTCCATAAAGGCCGCTCCAAAAAACGGGGAAACTGGGAATTAAACAAGTCAGTTGGGGCTAAAGCAGTGCCATAAAGGCCAATTTTAGTTCATGCAATCAGACCATTTCAAGTCAAGAAGTCAAGATAATTGCGGGTGGATCCTATTTTTATAACAGCCCGAGAGGTAGAACATGGATCATATCGATCCACCACGGCAAAAAGCAATGCACATGGCCTTGTGACTTCTTACCAAAGAACGTTCTCTTTAAGCTGTGTACTATGACAGCTCATCCACCACTTAATTAAAATAAAATGACACGCCATGATTAACATGAACTATAGGCTTCATGGGTCAAGGTCCTCTTTTATGGACCTTTACTTCATTGATTAAAAAAAACATACACCCTCTAAACACATGTAAGTTGACTTTTTTTGACATTGTTTTAAATAAATACTACAAACCAATACAATCTTTTACAAGCTTAATATGGCTTTTGTGTTGGGAAAATGGAGGATAGATGTATGGATTTAGGTTTGTTTGCAATTGTAGACTACTGTTTACTATTATGTAGCTCTGATAATTATACTGGGATCATTTAGACTGAGATATCATCAGCCAACACGTGTTTCCCGTTGGGTCAGTGTAACAGGAATGTCTGGCTAACGCTAAAGCCTGACAGTTAGCTTGCCCCGCACCAGGTTGGTTATGCAAAATAAGTTGACACAGTAACTGAGTTTGAACTACGTGGAGCTAGCTTTATGGAACCGAATGAACAGGAAATTAGTCTGACTAACTGACATAAGCCTGGCTTATTCGGTAAACATTGGACAGTAAATGTACATTACAATTCAAGAGTGGAAGCCCTTTTCCTTTTATGGTGATTGTGAGGTGTTTATGCAGTGCATGTGGCAAGAATAGCTGAGTCACTTCTCCCTTAACAGATTTAGTAAAGATGGTCACGTTTTCCCGCTCTGCGATAAGACTTTGTCCTGACAACTTGACAAACAAACAGTCCTAATTAAAAGACCTCAATAAAACAAAGAAAACATTCACCCAACCTCCCAACCTTCCTAACATCCCTAACCTCTCTAGCCTCCCTAACCTCTCTAGCCTCCCTGCCTCCCTAACTTAAATGCTCCCCAGCCTCCAAACCTATAGCCTTCTAGCACCCCAGCTTCCGAGTCTCCCTAGCCTCCCCAGCCTCCTAGTCTCCCCAGCCTCCCCAGCCTCCTAGTCTCCCCAGCCTCCTAGTCTCCCCAGACTCCCCAGGCCCCGAGCCTCCCCAGCCTCCCCAGCCTCTGAGTCTCCCCAGCCTCCCCAGCCTCCGAGTCTCCCCAGCCTCCTAGCCTCCCCAGCCTCCGAGTCTCCCCAGCCTCCTAGCCTCCCCAGCCTCCGAGCCTCCCCAGCCTCCCCAGCCTCCCCAGCCTCCTAGTCTCCCCAGCCTCCCCAGCCTCCTAGTCTCCCCAGCCTCCCCAGCCTCCTATTCTCCCCAGACTCCCCAGCCTCCTAGTCTCCCCAGCCTCCTAGTCTCCCCAGCCTCCCCAGCCTCCGAGCCTCCCCAGCCTCCCCAGCCTCCTAGTCTCCCCAGCCTCCCCAGCCTCCTAGTCTCCCCAGCCTCCCCAGCCTCCCTGGACTCACCCAGAAGGTGGATCCACAGTACTTATCCAGTGCTGGGACAGCCATAGTCAGCTCCACAGAGGACCAGATGTGAGGAGGATCTCTCGACCCTCTGTTCTCTCAGCAGCTTTGGTCCCTCAACTTCAGAACATACACACACACACACTCTGTCCCAAGACGATTGCCGGACGTGATTGCAGAGCTTTGAGCTTTGAGTTACATGGCTCCCTGGCTCCTCACAGACACTGAAGTGCGTGGACGCAGTGTTTGTGCCCAATCGAGTGGAGTTAATTCTTAACTGGTCCAGAATGAAAAAGTCATCTCCTTTAGAGTCTTCCAGTCTCCAGGGCCCTCCCACATCAACCACAATAAAGATATCTGTAACTATCTTACCTCATCCAACACATACACACACACACACACGCACACGTCATCTCCTTCTGAGGGCTGTGTGTACAATCTCCCACACTTGCAGCTCATTGATCAGCTCCCAATCACAGTCCACACCCTCCTAGTACAGAGGGATATCCAGCCCCCTCCCTATCCCAGCGCCTGTCCTGGCCTTTCGTAACAGAGCTGTCTAAAGTCCGCGTACGAGGACTGAAACGTTTGTTTGTGAAAGAGCGAGGGAGAGAGAACGGGCCGTAGTGGAGAGGGGAAGAGGCCGTGTGTGTGACAGCAAGGGAGGAGTGAATGGGGATGGCGGAGACAGTGAGTAGGAGGGTCGAGAGAGAGAGAGAGAGAGAGAGAGAGAGAGAGAGAGAGAGAGAGAGAGAGAGAGAGAGAGAGAGAGAGAGAGAGAGAGAGAGTGAAAGAGAAAGAGAGAGTGAGAGAGAGAGAGAAAGAGAGAGAGAGAGAGAGAGAGAGAGAGAGAAGTTATACAAGTGTTGAGCCCGCCCCTCTTCCTGCCTGACTTCATTGTTAGTGTTGGTGGCGTGTGAGCAGCCGCGGAGGGGCCCTGACAGGAAACAGGACAGGAGGGGTGCAGGAGGGAAAGGAAAAACAGAAGGAAAAAAAATGGCCATGATAGGAATACAAAAATAAGAGGGAAATGGCATGAAAAAGGGGGATGAAAGGAGAGAAGGGAAGAAAAAATGGGGTGGAGGAAAGAGGGGGAGGAGAAGGGGTGGTCTAATGAAGTCCTTCTGCGCCTACCCTCCTCGCCGCTTGCTCTGCCTCTCGCTCTCTCCCTCTCTACCCTCTCTCCCCTCTCTCCCCTCTCTCCCCTCTCTCCCCTCTCTCCCCTCTTTCCCAGGTCTGCTCTAAGTGTTCCAGTCCAATCCAGTGAACATCAGGGTGGCAGCTGCTTGTTAGGCTGGCACAGAGGAGGAAATGAAAGGCAGCCAAATCAGTGTTGTTAGGGAGCAGTCTGGTTGAGTCTGAACTACACAGAGGGGCTAGGAAAGGGAGACATTGATTGCTGGCCAGCTGGGAATTATGATAGACATACACACACATTTGCATACAGACATACACACACTGGCATAAAGACGTGCTATACACACAATCATTGAAGGCCACACATACCCTCACACATAAAGAACATCTCATTCTCATTTCAGCCACATTCATCCCACTGTTAACAGAAAATGACTGCTAGCTTCTCACATTTACATTTAATTCACACCACGGTCCCATTTACATTTAGTCATTTAGCAGACGCTCTTATCCAGAGCGACTTACAGTTAGTACAGGGACATTCCCCCCGAGGCAAGTAGGCTGAAGTGCCTTGCCCAAGGACACAACATCATTTAGCATTGCGGGAAATCGAACCGGCAACCTTCTGATTACTAGCCCGACTCCCTCACCGCTCAGCCATCTGACCCCCCTTTAAACACAATGATTAAGCGGTTGAAGGGAATGGATGGTTGTGATGATAAGAAAGTCACATTTGTATTCTTCAGCAGGTGCTTTTATCCAAAGCGTCCAAGTAGAACGTACATCAGAACATCAAGGATCAGAAGTGCCCAGTTCAAACAGTATTTTGGTGGTTAGAGTCAAGCAAGGGTCTGTATTTCCCCAAAAGTGGCAAAGGAACCATACTATCTCAGATACCAGTTATGGTGGATGATGTAGCAGAGAGTCAAACCGCCAACACAACCATTTCTGATCCCCTCAGTAAGACCCAGTACTGATCACCAAGGACGACTGATTGCATTATATGACGTCTCATACAATGCCACTATCTTCTGGATAAGCCTCAAAGGGGCTGATGCCATACCTGGTGTTCCCCTCCCCGAGGGGGGAAGAGCCAGACAACGGCCCACCTTTCTCAACCTCCCTACTCCAGAAACTCTGAATTATAAAGGATTTATCCCAAAACAGACATTTAATGGTTTACAAACATCTCTCAACAACAATACTGCTTGTGGACACTAGAAGAACTATTTGAATTTGTGTGACAATTTATGCTTTACCTTTAAAAGCTGTGTTGATGTAATTTTATGTTTTAGTGAAACTTCCTTTCCTGTTATAACAAGTCAGTCAATCTTGATATCAAAATTATTGTATCATACTAACAAAACTATTTCTAAACTAAGCATTCCATGGACATTTGAAATATTGACTTCAATCTACCGACCACTTCACATCCATGTTATCTCAGGACAACGCCCAGTCAGGTAAACTGACCAATGAAAAGTTCAACCTTTAAAAAGGGAAGTCACATTTCTTGGATTATAAAAACCCAAGATGAACAATCACACCCTGCTTGTTTGTAGGAATTAAACGGAAGTGAATGCGTCATTTCTAAATTATTCCTCTCAACCTGCAAATTCACTGAGCGTCCGGAACATTGACGAAAGATTCCGTTGTTCTATTTTCGTTGGACGATAAGGAAACTGTTGACTGTACCCTTCTTCAAGCCGACCAAAGTAACTGCGATTTGCTATATTTTTAACTTGTGAACATTGGCATATTGTGGTTGAATTTGTTACGTTTGATTTTAGTTTGCAAATTATTGAACCTAGCTCTTGTTAGGATTATCCTACCATCGCATAATCTGTCCAGTTGTCTCTTGAGGCCTATCTCTCTCTCTCTCCTAACCTTTCCCCTCTCCATGTGCTCTCCCATTGTTTATGCCGCTTACATAACGGTATAGGACCTACTGTCTCAGCCAAACTAACCCAAAACGTATCTGATATTTGTTCATCCCAATTACATTTGCTTAAAATAAATCATTGTGTATAATATTTGCGTATCCCTCCTGTTATCTGATCTGCTCTACCTTCATAGAATCCACTACTTAAGATTAGACTGATTATTACGAGTGCTATCATTCAATATTATTTGTACAGCTGTCTTGTTGGCCACAGCTTGGGTGAGACTCAGGGCTGATCCTGATCCAACCAACCAGCAGCCAGCAAGCTTAGCAGGGGAGTTGTGTGTGAGTACTTGTGGAGGTTGAATATTAGGGGGGTGGATGCATTGCAGATGATCTTCAGATCACATGCCGGTAGCCCAGCGAACACGGAGTCAGAGCAGACACATTGGGGAGGTGAAGTAGCCTGGACGAACAGCTGCATGGAGCACTCTTGATGTTGTGTGGAGAACACCGGCAAGTCGAAGTATGTCTCTTGAAATCCAGGTTGTCGCCTTGGTTTCTCGCCGAGCGAGAGGCAGTCGCAGAAAGGATGTGGCCGGGAAGAAAAGCAGCTCCCTCTTGTCGGGATTCTGTTTCGGGTAGTGAGAGGACCCTCCTCGAGGACCTGTGCACCAGACAAGCCTGGATTATTTTGTTGATTCGGAGAGGCAGAGGGCCGGAAACAGCTGTGTGTCCACAGAGTAGCAGTGGTAAAAGAGAAGCCTCTGGATTTGAAAGACCAAGCCAAGTGATCTGGTGTAGGTGGAGAAGAGAAGGGGTGCTAGCTCAGGTCCTTGTGGGACTTGAAGAACCAGGGGTCGGGGTGGTGAAGTGGATACCTTCCAGAGGACAAAGCTTCAAAACTTGAACCAGGAGAGAGCCGTACCAGTGATACTCATATTCAGCCAGTGTGAAATGAGCAGCCAGGGGTAAACAAATCTGGAAATAATTTATATTATACATGTCAATAAAATATACTGCATCAAGTTGAGCCCGCTGGTAGTCTTCTCTTAGTGCTTGACAAAACAATGATTCGGTGTAAACAATGATTCGGCCACGTGATGAAACTGCCAACTTCTACTGGACCTGGCAAAACTTGAATGCAAGCAAATTGTCTCTCCTACAATGGGAAGTAAGTGGAAAGCAAACAATTGTCATTCACAGAGCAATATGTTGTGTCAGCTGGAATGCTGCTAAGTATCGTAACATGGTTAGACACAACAGGATGTGTTAGAACAACACAGCCATTACCTGCTTATAAACCCATGATGAACTTCCAAGTCTTTAATTAGCCTTCAAAGGACAAAATTGACCATAATTCTAATTATGACTCCTTGTTTCAACAAAGCATCGATAACAGGGAAAGTATTGATAAAGAAAGTGTTTTGTCCATCTCTTCATAAACGGAGTGACTAAGTTCAGTTGAGTTCTGGATTTTAATAAGTATTTATCACTCGCAGATTGGGAGAGAAAACCAGACCTCTGACAACCCCAGTCTTAGGTCTCAATCATGTCTCTCTCCGCTCTGAAGGACAGAGGACCATCTTTTATAGGGCACAAGAATGTAAACATAGATTGTGACAGTCAGGAAGTTTTAATGTTACAACAGTCTCAGAGAAAGAGATTCACAGCTCCCAACACATGACAACTCTCTGACCAGAGAGTTCATACTTGGAGCTCTCCTTGTGTATGTTGTTTGAATGTTGACAGGTTAGGCGGCTGTGACTTTTCCTTCTTTCTTTCTTTTTATTGGAGAGAAGGTGAAAGCTGTTGCACTTAATTCCGAATGTTTTCATTTTGCACTGTCAGTGTTGTCGAGTGACCCATTGTAAAATTATATTACATCATTCATTGGATTGCTGTGCTGGCTATGCAGTGTCAGTCCTAGCACCTTCCCACCCCCCCCCCCCCTCCCCATTTCCCGAGTGCAATTGTATGCACTCGGGAAATTGCCAACCCACCCTTCATGCTGCCCTAGACGGCTGCCTATGTCGCCTGTAGGAAGGACTGGCCCTGTTGCTATGTACTACATGACACAATTACAAGGCAGAGCATGAGTGTGTGGGGGGATCAGGTAGGGCTTGGGCCCCCTCCGAACCAGCCAGCAGGCCTACTACCAATTTAAGTGAGCAAACATTTCGTCCCTCTAATAATTCACATGCACTTGCTTCAATCAATCACCAAAAAAAACATTTGGATGGGGACCGAGGTTGTGTCAATCAGAGAAATCCCTTCATGGTTCCTCCAGAACCTCCAGACTGATTGAACAGACTTCTCAGAACACCCGTCGTCTATTGACAAGGGGTAATTCAGCGAGGCAAGTGTGTGTGTGTGTGCAGAGAGGTTAAACACACAGGCTAGAGCTACACAGAACTCCCAGCAACATCGACACAACAGGCACAGTATAAACCCAAAACGGTGGTCCCTGAACGGTCAATTGTACAGGAACCCCTGCTTAACTGATTCTGTTTGGGATGTGAGTGATACTGGGGGAGATGTGTGTGTGTTTGTGTGTGTGTGTGTGTCTCAGGTGGGGGTTGGCTTCATCAGAGCCGGGCTATTGCATTCTCCAGCCTCCTAGCCATGAAGCAAACACAGTCTCTGCAGCCACCTAAAGCTGTTACAGACCCATGGCTTTGGAAGGCTTTGGCAGTCTTTAAACAGCATGAGGACTTCAGTTTGAGGGTCACCCATCTTTTAGAATGGATCAAGTAGCCCTCTCAATTGCTTTCTTAAGTAGGCACACATCACTAGCACTGCAGTAGAATGTTGTTTTTTTCAGTGTCTATATTTCTGAAAAGACGCGCTGAGATGACAATGGACGGTGAAGCTTTGCCAGTCCCTAGGACAACCTAATAAGAGCCTGATAAGGTTTTCAGGCAGACAAGAGGAAGGGCAAGACAACAATATATAGTCCATGAAAGGCTTGTAAAACATGCTGGGAACATTATGTGCAGAATCGAACAAAGTACTTTCATACCATCAAAAACGTCTGTCTCAATTCTGTGCAGCCCTGCTTTGAGTGTGTAATACCTCTGGATGTCATAATTTATATATTTGACAATTTGATTGCAATTATTAACTTGAATTTGAGTTCAACGCTTTTGAGTAGGCCTTGAAGAGGTATGTCACTAACCACTAATCAATTAACAAAAGTTGAAGATTACAACTAATGATTACTTTTGAATGTTCTCGATATGATAAATTGTGTTTGATCTATACCCTGCTATATTAGCTCATGAGAATAGGACCCTTTGTCATGTCCAGGAGAGAAATTCTATATACCGGTATGTATTATGTTGCTTGTAGCATTGAAAAACTGTCATTATACTGTTTGCTAAAGCTTACTTATGCCTGCATAGCCATAAGTTAATCATTTGCAAGATGTGTGTAGGTAGTGTAGGTCCGAGGTCACAATGTTACCAAAGTGTATAATGCCATGAAACTTTGAATGAGGAAAATAGGAGGAATGTCGAGGCTATCTCGGAGCCTATCTAAAGACTAAACAAAAGCTATCTAGCATCATGAATGAGGCGTCTTCTTTCAGTGCTTGCAAAGCCATGTTGACTCTCCCATATTGTGATACCATTTAACTGCCCTTCATTCCTGTATTCATTGTCCAGTCCTCTGAGATGCTCATCTGGCATGTATCAGACACCTGCACCTTACAGATCTGTAATACATACTTTGATTTTGCCTTGAACTCGTATTTACCAATTGACTTCATTCTTTCACAACAATAGGGCAGACAAGAGACTACTTCAGCCTGTAATCACTCAGCAGCCTGAGAGGGCTTGTTTCCAACATCACGATGACAGTGTGGATATCCTGATGAGTGAGTGACCCTCTCCCTACAGGCAGTGTCAGCTGGCTAATCATTACACCACCAGGCTGTATAACTACACACATGGAATCCTGCTGACTCCTGGAGAGCTGACTCAGCAATAAAAACAAGGCCATTCAGACACACAGGAGTTCAGCTGGCTTCAGAATCAGAAGGGATTTTGGTCGCCATGAATGTTTGCACAAACAAGGAATTTACTTTGGCAGGGAGGTGCATACATTAAACATATAGGAATATTGAAACTTAAATATGTGGACTAACTATACAAAAGGAGCAAAGTCTAACTAATACTAAGGGGGGTCTAGCAAATACTAAGGGGAATAAAAAAAAATATATACAAATAGTCATAATTTACAATCTAACCTAAAAAAAAATTTAAAAAAAACTGGGACCCAGCAATAAGTCCTTTAACTGGGACCCAATCAGGAATAAGGCCAATCAGGAAGTTACTGTACAGCAGAGATTAAGTAGGAAATCAGATAGCCTATGCTTGGAGGTCAGGTTTTCTATAAGAAAGCGAACTAAGAAGTTAGCTAATCTGCTAAAATGGTAACACAGTTAGTGTGACACAGTGGCACAGGGCTTTCGCACTGCTAGGTTTGATTCCCATGTGTGGTAGTGATGGTACTGTTCTCCCCAAGCTCAGGTGGGCTTGTCTGAGTGGAGTGTTCATTGATTGATACATTGACATTCAGTCTCCGGCTGTCTCACAAGGTTACTGGCCCCCTAGGGTGCAAAATGTCAGGGGGCGCTCTGCAATAACTTGCACCCCCTCGTGGCATCGACAGAGCTGTGTTGCTTTTTCTTTTATCGTGCAGCGGAATATGCCAGATTATTATTTGCTTGTGCAGTGCCCATTTGAATTGAATACTTTGTCATCTGGCAAACCGGGTGGGTCTTTGGGGATATCCTGCCACGCGGAATATACCATATTGCTCACCTGACCTCGAGCTCTGAACGGTAAGAGAACGCCCCTTCTACCTTCCTTGGGAAGTGAGCGATAATCACAGCAGTCTACATTCTCCCTCCAGACGGATCAAAGCGCTGGAGAACATTTACGAGGCCATGAGCTCATGCTCACACTGAGGCAGTGTCCTCTGTGATTGGCCAGTTCAATGGGGCCCAAATGAGGAAAGGTTTTCCTGAATATCACCAGCACATTAACTTTCCTACCCCATGGTGATCAAACTACCAGCCATTGTCACACTCATCTAAGGGACAGCTATAACAAAGGGCGGCCCTGCTCCACCCTGCCTTTGGTAAGGCAGATCACGCATTCCATTCTTCTCCTCCCAACTTACAGACAAGATCTAAAAGATATTGGTTCTGCGTACGGTCCAATGCTGGAGTGATGATTCAATTGCTGCTCTCCACAACTGTTTTGAAACCACCGAATGGCAAATGTCCGGTGTTGTAGCTGACGATGATAGTTCATCATCAATGTGTTTCATTGAGGAAGTCCAGATAGGGCTGACGGAAAAGCCATCAGAGATGCCAACAAAGCCTAGAGAGACAAGCTGGAGTCAGTCCCAGCTCTGACACCACACATGTGGTGTGGACAGCGCTCCATCACAGACTACAAAGGGAGAAATTGCTGTGATGCCCAGACCTCTATTACTACGAGCTCTACTTGAGCGTACGCTCCACACACAGTTTGAGGTGAGCAGCACTACTTGTCGGTAAGACCAATTGAGAAGGATGACAGCACTCTGTCCCCATCCACAGCTGACGTGAGAAGAGCTCTGAGAAGTGTCAATCCTTGGACGTCCTCAGGACAGATGGCATTCTAGGCCGTGTCCCCGGGGCGTGCGGCGGTAGCAGATTCAACCTCTCCCTGAACTAGTCTGCAGTCCATATCTGCATCAAACAGACGATTGTCCCCTTACTGCAGGAACCTTCCATCACCTGCTTGGACCTCCCTGTAGCACTGACCTCCATCATAATGAAGTGCTTAGAGCTGCTAATCTGATCCCACATCTGCTACTCCTTTCTTAACACCCTGGACCCCTTGTCATTCGCATTCCACCCCAACAGATCTACGGACGATGTCATCAACCTGGCAGCACACACCGCCGTCTCCCACCTGGATAAGGGCGACACATACGTGAAAAGGATGCTTATGCATTACAGCTCAGCATTACATACAATGGTGCCCCGCTAAAGTCATCCCCATTCCCCAAGCTCAGGATCCCGGGTCTCACCTCAGGATCCTGGGTCTCACCTCAGGATCCTGGGTCTCAAATCAGGATCCTCGGTCTCACCTCAGGATCCTGGGTCTCCGCTTAGGATCCTGGGTCTCACCTCAGGATCCTGGGTCTCACGTCAGGATCCTGGGTCTCCGCTCAGGATCCTGGGTCTCACCTCAGGATCCTGGGTCTCACGTCAGGATCCTGGGTCTCCGCTCAGGATCCTGGGTCTCACCTCAAGATCCTGGGTCTCCGCTCAAGATCCTGGGTCTCCGCTCAGGATCCTGGGTCTCCGCTCAGGATCCTGGGTTTCACCTCAGGATCTTGGGTCTCCGCTCAGGATCCTGGGTCTTACCTCAGGATCTTGGGTCTCCGCTCAGGATCCTGGGTCTCACCTCAGGATCCTGGGTCTCACGTCAGGATCCTGGGGGTCCGCTCAGGATCCTGGGTCTCACCTCAGGATCTTGGGTCTCCGCTCAGGATCCTGGGTCTCACCTCCTCCCTTTGCAACTGGATCCTGGACTTCCTGACTGTAGACGGGTGGGGGTGGGGAATCTAAAATGAATCCTAGGGCTCCAAGTCTGTGAGGGCCGGCCCGGGGAGTTTGAATGTTCTTTCTGGACATACCTACATTTACATTTAGTCATTTAACAGACACTCTTATCCAGAGCGACTTACAGTAAGTACAGGGACATTCTCCCTGAGGCAAGTATATAGCACTTTTCATACAAGAATTGCAGCTCAAAGTGCTTTACATAAAATCAACAAAAACAATAATACAAGTGTAGATCTAACTGGCCGCACTCTATCTGCGGTCTTTCGAATATGTCTTAGATCCGAGCTGCCACTTGCAGTTTCTAATACACAAACATGACAAGGGGGTAGACAGGACGGGAATACATTTTCAGCATAACATGAGGAGAGAGAGGAGAAAAAAGGCAACCCCAGACTATGCTCCTAGAGGAGTACAGTGTGGGAACAGGCACAAAACACCTCAGCACATAAGCACATATATTGTACAACGTTACTGAACCACATGACTTGCAACGGGGAGGGGGGGAGGGGTATGGACAAGCAGCATCTGGACCTGCAGCCATACTAGGCGCTGGTCACAGACCCTCCAGCCACACCGGGGGAACAAGCAGGCAAAGGCATTGGATGGGGGAAGGGGTGTGTGTGAGTGTGCCTGGGTTGGCGCCTTCGCCTAGGCCACAATCAGTCAGAGTCTCAGTTCGCAGATAGTATTGCCATGGAGACATCCTTGGTCATGACCCAAGACAAAGACGCAATCCACAGGTGAAAGTTAGTGTATGAGTAGGTCTGGGTTGTCACCATCGCCTAGGCCACAATTAAACAGTTCTCAGTTGGCAGATTGTATAGCCATGGAGACAGCATTGATCAGGTCCCAGACAGAGACAACAATCCTCAGGTGTCTGTTGGAAGGGGGTAGGGAATGCAAGAGAAGTCTCGCTGCAGCGCTCTTCAGGGGAGTTGTTGTTTCAGCAAAGGCCTTGGCCAAGGCCTGTGCTGGTTAGGGTGCCGAAAGCAGATAAGATTGGGGTTGTTTGGTCGAGTAGCCACATTACAATTTGCATGTCTACTCTTTTTTCCGCCGGTCTCCATCGGTCCAATCATTTCGGCCAGCCTTAGGGGGCTTTTTTTTTTTTACAGCTGTAGCCGTTTCCTCAATTTTTCGATATCAGGGCAGCGCCTAATCCAATCAGCAAAAGCCTGTAATCGTGGATCCAAATAGGTAGATGTCTTCAATGTCCTCCACAGAAAGCACCGCTGGACACCCGACGCATCCATCGAGTAGACAGCTGTGAACGTCCCGTCAGGACAGTCAGGTTCCCCCGAACCCAAGTTGGTGTCAATTGTATTAAGAGACCAGCTGATCAAATCCATGATTTTTAGTTCGGAGAGCGGTGCGGAGAGAGTCTCTCAGTATAAGACACAAGACACAGGACTAGACAATACGATAGAAGCCAAGCAGGGAAGGTCAGGGGAGGAGAGGGAGAAAATGCGACCGCCTTCGTCGAGAGCCAAAGAAGAGAGGTGAAGTGCCTTGCCCTAGCAACCTTCTGATTAATAGCCCGATTGTCTAACTGCTCAGCCATCCGACTCCCACTGTGTTCTCAGTGTGGTCGCTCCGGCACACGTGTGTTATGCTGTTAGACTATTAAACATTTCTTATTCAAGTTAGGTAGCCCGTTACAGTAAAAGGCAAACTAGGAAGTTAGATAGACTGCTAAGACACTAACTAAGACAGTTGTGGGAACCACAGATTCATCAGTCGGCCAATTCACTACTAATCTATGAACTTTAACTGGCTTGTGTTTATGTGAATATCACTCTTGTTCCTGATGTTCACCCCTGTACAATATCACAGCAAAAAATAATAATAATCCAACCAATTGACTTGGCCTATCTGGCGCACGAGCCTTACTGATGCCTTAAAACCACCTTCCAGACACTATACAACCTGGCCACAAAGGCCTGACCCCCTCTCAGTGGTCCTCTTCACATAGAGAAGAATACCCCAGATATCAGGGGATGTGAGAGATAGAAATCCTATCATAATTCCCCTGGAGATTCTCCTTCCAGATCAATAGAATGCTTGAGAGGACAATCATTTGATGATAGGAATGGGGATTTTGCTCACAACACACGCACGCACACACACACACATGCTCTTTTCATTTTAAAATGAAAAGAACATGAAAAAAATAGACAAAACCCATCCTGTCCAGGCAGTTTTTGCAGATCGATAGAATGCTTTTTGAGCACCGGCAATTCCAATGCCTCAGGAACTGTGTGTACGACAACCGGGTGTGAGACTAACAGAAGTGGGTGACTACCTGTGTGTGTGATCACACGTGTGTAACTACATTTGTGTGTGACAACCTATGTGTATGTATGTGATTACATGTGGGCGTGTTAACACCTATATGACGTGTGACGTGTGTATGACTAGCTGTGTGTCTCACTACGTGGGTGAGTACCCGTGCATGGGATTATCTTGGTGTGTGACTATCTGTGTGTGATTACCATGTGTATTTAGGATAATCTGTGTGCATCGTGGCATCCCCATAGTATAGATCCTCCCCAGTGCTTTTAGCTGCATGTACACCAGCAACACCAAGTGGGTAGCTAGCGACACCAGCCGCCTCACGGCCGGGTCATGGGCTGGCTTTGTCTGTGTTCTTTTGCCTCCTCGTCTCCTAAACTGTGTGAATCTCAACCCAGTGTATACCACAGTGGGGTGCTGTACAACGTGTGTGTGTGACTATAAATCCATTTCCCTACCTGCTCAAACAAGATGGGACCCGGTCGAGGGCTGGAGCTTCCACTGACTCATACAGGACCCAGGAGTCCTTTTACCTCAGTAATTCACTCAAAGTATTGTACAGAACCTTTCAAATGACAGGGTACCATTTCTATAGATGTATATGTAACATACCCAGTCAATGAAAACACTCTCCCAATGATCCAAACTCTAAGATTTATTGAAAACATTGATTACATTGATACCACATTTAGGAAACGCCAGCCTTCCTACAGTTGTCAGGGTAAGGAAACAGGAAATAAACATCTGGTACCATGATGGGTATCTGAATGCTAAACCCACACACAAACTATTCAAATGTAATTATTCCTACCAATGTCATTGTAATCTGCATACTTGAGCATTTAAGACATACACACATACATATTCTTCTGAGGCAGTTTCCTGGCTTCGACATATGTGGGTTCGGGTTGAGTATGGTACAGCATTCAGTTGTTGTTTTTTAAACCCTGATAACAATAAAGTTGCTCCATGGAAGTTACGCTCACGATGAGAGTACGCAAAACTTTCATTTGTTGTTGTCTATAGTGCAGTCATTTTTTGCAACGTGTCAAGGCATTCGCATGTCTAAGCCTCTAAACATACAAAAAGAAGTGATTTGATTTGATGTTTTCATTTTACGGACTTTCTGTCCTGGAGGGCAAACAGACTTAATTCATAAGTCGATGATTGGCTGGACATGATTGGCTACTTCACTCCCTACAATGTATTCTTGGCGATGGCATTGAGATTGCGGACTTTGTTCACATCTGCCACCTTCAGGCCATACTCAGGTGCCGCAAGAGAGGCTCCCATATTAACGCAAGAGTTCCTGGAAGAACACGGACAAAGACACGGACAAACACACATTCAGTACTTGCCAACAAAAATACATCAGAAGTCTTGCCAGCATATTGTTACTAAAGATAGATGTCTAGTAGCTGCGTCAGACTGCAGAATAAAACTTGGTATGAACTGGAAGAAGGAACCTACCGGAATTTCATTGCTGAGTCTTGACTGGAGCGGGCTGAGCAGTGGAACTCCTGAGCTCCAGAACCTTCTAGAATCCTCTGAAGGTTCCGTTCAGTGATACCACCTCCTGGTCTCACACAAACACACCCACCAGCATATTGACACACAGTCATAAAACACTTTTGCTATTGCAATTAGTATATCAAAACTCGAAACTTGTATATTTATTCAAACATCTCATTGTATGTTTCCAAGTCCACTTCATTACAGTTTATTAACACGGTACTAACCTGGCATTATAACTATTCTGTCTTTCGCCTGTTGGATGAAAAAAAAAGTGTTTTATCATATATACATACATACATACACACACATTATATATATATCCTACAGAATGGCTTCTCACACACACACTAACACATTTGCGTACACACACCCATGATGTTTACACACGCACCTGTTCCACCAGCCGCTTAATAAGAGACAGACCTTCCAGAGCAGAGCTGTCACAGCCACTCGTTAGCACGCGCTCAAACCCTAGTGATATCAGGGTCTCCAAGGCAATCACAGGATCGTGAACCATGTCAAACGCTGCAAAAATGAGGACAGAAGGTCACGTGAGTGATGAATAGAAGGACAGAGTCACAAAGAGTACATCACTGAAAGAGAGTAGATATATATATGCCAATCAGTGTCTGCGCTTTAACTAATCAAACAAGCCTGAGATGAGTCAAATCAATGTTGGTATATTAAATCAATCTCCATTCCTGAGAGAAAGAATTCTGCCCTGCATCTTTAAATGCCAATTCATCTAATTAGACTTGTACAGGGAGTAATGTTTGAATGAGTTGAATATATACATTTCAGGATGAACCGTTACACAATAGCTAGTCCAAACTCGAGACAACGAGCATACACATCTCCTTGGCTGCTTGTTAAACGTGTCAATTTGCGCTATGCTAATGACTGTGTTGCTCAGAAACCAAACAAAAACATCAATCTCTTCAATAGAATATCTGAATTCCGTGTCCTTTTACCTCTGTGAAAAGTGACGGGCAGGGGTCGAACAGCAGCTGTTGAAGAGAGATTGGAAATGAGAAAAACACATTGGACATGCAAAGGAAGATGCAAAGGCTCCCTCCAGACCGACGTGACTGATTTTAATGAGGCCACCTCGAAGACACCAAATCCCAGAGGGGCCATAAGGCCCAACGGTGCCTTTGTAGCCGTCCGCGTACCTTTTTTCCCAAAGCATAAACCAACCTGGGCTTTGAGATAGGCCCATTTTAGAAAGGGAAACACAAACACAAACCTACCCAGCAGCTCCATGCAGAGCTCGGTGTCCACCCTGCCGTCCTCAGTCAGCGCTCCCAGAACCAGGCCGTCAGCTCCGTGGCTCTTCACCATCTCGATGTCCCTCCTCATCACCTCCACCTCGCGGTCCGAGTACAGGAAGTCCCCCCCGCGGGGCCGGATCATGACGAACACGGGGATTCTCACGTTCTGCTTCACCACCTGCAGCAGGCCTGATCGGAGGTCAAACCCTTTCCGCTGGCTTACCGCGTAGACCACTTGAACGGGTTACACTTCACTACCAAGCAATAATGGGCTTGTGCCGGACACGTGCGTTCGGGGGACCCAAGATTGAACTTCGGAGTGGGTAAGTGAGGGAGGAGGGAATACTGGCGAGTGACAAGGTGATCATACCTTTGACAAGTGCATGGGAGGAAAAAACTCTCTGCGGTACTTCTACAATCTGACTACGTTAAAGGAAAACAAGATTGATAAACCCTAAACAGTGCTTTTCTGCTTGGTTTGTATAATTATAAGGTCTATAGCAGGTGCTTCAGCACACCCAAGACAGACCAAAGCACCCCAATAGCATTCCCAAAAATATTGCACATTTATTAATAGTATTTATATATCATATACACCTCCTAGCACCTGCATTAAAAATGATCTGGCACCGCCCCTGCCTGCCTTTGATGTAGACTTCTATTCATTTACACAACTTGAGCTAAGTAAGGATGGCACAGAGTCTCGCCAATACGTTCGTGGGAATGAAGAAAAAAGTATTTTATTAGAGCAGCATTATCAATAAAGACCCTTGACAAATCGATGAAAGGCAACTCAGTTCCGAGATGTGGGTGTGTGGGCTTACCTATGCTAGGCGTGATCCCCCCTTCTAGAAGACTGGAGCACAGTTCAAGGCGACTGGCACCTGAAACAGAAAGTAGGCTGGAGTATAAGTAAACAGTTAACTCCAGCAAGAACTCTGTCTAGTACGGCCATGGCCATACACTTACAGGGCTGCCAACTTTTTCAAAAACCTTGGCGTGAGATTTGGTGCGAGGGGCGAGCTTTACCACCGTCCCCCCTCAATGTAACTCTCGCCATGGAGTGGAGGGAGAGGAAAGGCAAGTGTACACGGCTGTTTGCGTGTCAATGTTGCTTCACTCCGTTAACCTGCGCGTCTTCCGTTAATGTTTACAACGTTAGATTGGCTACTTGTTTGGCGTTGCCTTTTGAACGTGAGATATACAAGGTGTGGCGTGAGAGCATGACAAATGGTTGAAATGCGTGTGTCACACGGCGAAACCGTGAGAGTTGGCAACTCTGCTCTTACCTCCTCTCTCTGCATTGACGGCTGATTCAACCGAATCCACACACACCTCCATCAAGAAGCTTTCTGCCATCTACACACGCACACACAGTGTGGGAAATACAGAAGGGAAATGTACATGCAATAGATTGTTCATACAGTGTTCTCAGTTGTCAGATTAGGTAAACTATATACCATTCAGTCTGGTAACCTTTGAATGGTGGGTTGAGCTAGCTAAGGCGGGAAGTGAAAACTCTCACTCGAAATGTAGCTCCTCCACGAGACTAACTTTAGTGGCACCGACCAGCGTGTGGCTAGTTGCCAGACTTAACTCACGCTTAAATGTAAAGTTAAAGCGATTGGAAAACCAGTTGTCTGGCTCTCTACCTTTCAGACGGTCAAAACGTCGACTGTTTCAACATAAATTCTTCGGCTGACATCGCGTTCCATTAGCTATGCCTGGTCGATTATCTATATTGAATTGTGCGGTCCTTCTCGTAAACATGTGCAAAGGAATCAAACTAGCTGACTAGCTACATTAAATAACGAAAATATACAATTAGTTATTCTAACGTAGTATAATAATCAAACTATGTAATATAACATGGTTTAAATTATGTCATTTTGTTTTCTATGAGACCGTCATAGGTCAAAGTTGAATCGTTGCATGACCGATACACATCATGCTTGTGTAAGGAGAGATCACTGCAAATAATTTCCAACAAATAGCGTGAAGTAGTTAGTGAGTTGGATTGAAAGAAAGAATGCTGCTGTCTTCGTTACGGACTGTGGCACTGCGTGGCTGCAAAAATGCTGGGAAAGGATTCCAACACAGCAATGTAGGTGCATTTTTCTTACAGATATCTGCATTACCTAAAGTAAGCTAGGTAGCTAACGTTAGCTCTAGATAGCTAGCTCTATAGCTATCTTACTCAGCTGAGAGTGAGCTGGAAGGTTTATATTGCCGAATGTTTTTTAATATATATATATTTTTTTCCTATTTTGCCTATTTGCTGATCATTTGTGATCCAAATTTTGGCAAGTTGATTGTTGTCACTGTAGTTGATTATCAAACGCTAGCTTATTAGCTTCCCAGCTAACTTACCCCAGCCAGTCTGCCTAAGAAGGTCAGATGATTTAGCTGGTTAGCCTAGCTGGGCTAACGTTTGCTAGCTAATCAGTACTGTATAGTGTAACGTTAGCTACATGGTCAGGGTCACGTAGTCACTAAGTCGTACCAAAATAAGTTTGATGATAGCTTGCTAACTTTCTACTATATTGTGTGTGAAATCACTACTGGCCAAGGTTTTCACTAGCTTTTTGAAACTAGCTGATTGTAATGAGTGAGGCAGTGTAGCATCCTTGAGTTGATCATCATTCTCACTCTGTGATGACAACAGAGGATCCCCCCGATGCGACAATGGTTGATGAGGAGAGGACAGAGCACCATCACAGCCGAGGTGGGGGCGACCCCGGCGACAGCGGCAACTACAGTGCCCAATGCAGCTACAAACAGGATCCTCGGCCGGTGGTTGCTCGGTTGTAGCGGACTGGTAGTCGGGGCGGTGGTGTTGGGCGGTGTCACAAGGTAAACACCTTGCCTTCGGCGAGCACAAACCATTGTTATCTCACATATTTCAGGTTTGAGCTTGCATGTCTAAACTGTTTTTGCTGTGTCAGGTTGACTGAGTCAGGTCTGTCCATGGTTGACTGGCACCTGGTGAAAGAGATGAAGCCTCCACAGACGCAGGCGGAGTGGGAGGCAGAGTTTGCTAAGTACCAGCAATTCCCGGAGTTTAAGATGTGAGTCCGCTCTTGTAATGTTGACTTCTTGCTTGTCCAGAAACCAACAGCCCTTCGATACGCTCACCAATTCAGATATTGACAAGCTAGAATGGATATCTGACAATAACCCTTACACATCCTAACAGACGGTTGCATGAATGATAATCATTTATTGACCTTATAAGACATGCACTTTGCCTATTCTGTTTCTGCATGAATCGTGACACAGTGCTGTTTCTGTGTCTCATGGCGCCCTTGTCTGTTGGCAGAATGAACCACAACATGACACTGCCAGAGTTCAAGTTCATCTTCTTCATGGAGTGGGGCCACAGGATGTGGGGGCGTATGGTGGGCCTGGCCTACGTCCTGCCCACCATCTACTTCTGGAGGAAAGGCTACCTCAACAGGTCCATGAAGGGACGTGTGGTGGGCCTCTGTGGCTTTGTCTTCTTCCAGGTGAGGAGGAGGGGGCGGGAGACAGTGAGAGACGGCTGGAGAGAGGAGAGGAGGGGAGAGGAGGGGACGTGAGACAGTGAGAGACGGCTGGAGAGAGGAGGGAGCGTGAGACAGTGAGAGACGGCTGGAAAGAGGAGAAGAGAGCAGGGAGCGTGAGACAGTGAGAGACGGCTAGAGAGAGGAGAGGAGGGGGCGTGAGACAGTGAGAGACTGCTGGAGAGAGGAGAGGAGGGGGCGTGAGACACTGAGGGACCGCTGGAATAGAGGAGAGAAGGGGGCGTGAGACAGTGAGAGACGGCTGGAGAGAGGAGAGGAGAGGAGGGAGCGTGAGACAGTGAGAGACGGCTGGAGAGAGGAGGGAGCGTGAGACAGTGAGAGACGGCTGGAGAGAGGAGAGGAGGGGGCGTGAGACAGTGAGGGACGGCTGGAGAGAGGAGAGGAGGGGGCGTGAGACAGTGAGGGACGGCTGGAAGAGAGGGGGGAGGAGACATGGCGAGACAGTGAGAGACGATGAAAAGGATGTGAGCAATGAAAGAGAGCGAGTTACATGTTAGAGAAGTGCCTGTTGTCCTCTCATGTTGAGATGTGTGAGATGGAAGAGAAAGAGAGGCTTGCGTGGAGAATGGCCCCGTTCTGAAGGCTTTGTGTGCCGGGCTCCAGGGTCTCCTAGGATGGTACATGGTGAAAAGCGGCCTGGAGGAGAAGCCAGAGTCGTATGACATCCCGAGGGTCAGTCAGTACCGCCTGTCAGCCCACCTGGGCTCGGCTCTGCTGTTGTACTGTGCCAGCCTCTGGACCGGACTGACTCTGCTGCTGCCTGCTCACAAGGTACCCGCTACCGCATACACAAACACACACACACAAACACACACAGACAACGTATAACAGACACGCACATGTGCATTGTATAACACACAAGTGCACACACAAACATATATTTAAAATTTTAGACACACGCATTGACCATATGAACACACACATACCCATGAATAAGGTTGGGTACCGAAACCCAGTTCCACTATGGAACCGGTTCCTACGCAACCGGAAGCAATCGGACCAGATAAGAATGCAAATTTCGGTTCCTCATTTCAATTCCACTTAATGTGTCGACTGGAATATTTTCTGTCTGTCGCTACGAAACGGACGTAGAAATCTCACACTTTCTATGTAGTCTACCGTTAGCTAGCTACCGTAAATGTAGGCTATTTTTAAAATGCCATATTTTCCCTCTGGGCTCACCAAAACGGATGTAAAAGCATAATAACCATTCACCGGACGTGATCGCTTGTAAACATATTACACTTGCTCTGCTAGTCTATCGTTAGCTAGCTAGCTAGATTTTTGTGCATCTAAAAAGCCTAAAGCGAAGCGGTCGAAAGTGTGACTATTTCATAGCCAAGGAATCCGACATTGCAAAATGCAACAAATGTTTCAAAACGATTATGTGCAAAGGGGGAAGCATGTCGAACTTATTGAAACATGCGGCGACACACGGGATACACAGAGGGATGCACCGTGTTCGACAGCTTGCGGACATCAGTCCCTGGTCCCGGGACAGCCTCCAATACCTGTGTTTACAGGCCTCTTCAACACCATCTGAGAGAGTTTTCTCCTGTGAAGGACATGCCATTTGTCAGGAGAGGTTTCGTATCTTGCCAGAGAAGGCAAATATGGTAATTGTTCTGCAAAAGAACTGCTAAAGTTTGAAGCTGGTTTAGTTAGCATACAAACTCAACATTTATTTTGTTGTTACTTGTTAATAGTGCAACACATTTATTGTTAAATTATTGTAGTTGTATGTTAGGTGACTTAGGTTTACTTATTTTATATTTAAGTAGGCTACTTCAAAACTTTAATATATTGTTACATTTAAATAATACAAATAAAAAACTATAATAGAGCCTTTCTTTTGTGTCTTAATACCGTTTTTTCAAGAATCTGAATCATTTTAAAAGTAACGGTTCGGCATCGGAATCGTAAAAATCCAATCGATACCCTACACATGAAGATAAAGCACATCACACATGTACACACACACACTTTATAAAAGATGTACACACATGCCATGAACATGTATACACACACTCACGCTATATAACAGTCACACGCACACATGACTATGTATTACAGTACAATAACTATCCCTTTTTAATGACCCTCTCTGTGTCCCCACCACTTTCTATGATTCTTTCTGTCTCTTTTCCCCCATCTGTTTCACACCCACACTTTCTTTCCATCTCTCTCTCTCTCTCTCTCTCTCTCTCTCTCTCTCCATGCTTCTCTCTTTCTGTCTCTCTCCCTTCAACACTCCCTGTCTCTCTCACTCCCACATTCTCTCTCTTTCTTGGTCTCTTTCTCAGCTGGCTAACACCCAACGTTTGACTCAGCTAAGAAGGTTTGCCAAGGGAACGGGTGGACTTGTATTCCTCACTGCTCTCTCAGGTTAGCTGTGTGTGTGTTTGTGTGTGTTTCCTGATGCTGCGGAGGTAAGGTGGAGGGGGGAGGTTGCTATGAAATCCTAGGGCTGACCCTGTGCTGGTGTCTAGGTGCGTTTGTGGCGGGGCTGGATGCAGGGCTGGTCTACAACTCCTTCCCCAAGATGGGCGAACGCTGGGTCCCTGACGACCTGCTGGCCTTCTCCCCCACCCTCAAGAACTTCTTTGAGAACCCCACCACGGTCCAGTTTGACCACCGGGTGCTGGTGAGTCTGCCTGGAGGGGGGTCACTGCCCTGAGAGCCACTATCTACTGCTGTCAGACAGGTTCCATGTTGTGCAGTCCCTAATAATGGGCCTCATTCACCAATATCTTCCTAAGTTATTACTTACATTTGTTCTTGGGTGACCAGATTTGAGTTTGTGAAAAAGAGGACACTTTGTCGTGTAAACGTGTGTGTGTGGGGGGGGGGGGTAGTAATAATAATAGTAATTGTGAACGACCCAGAGAAACACATATATCCGACGAGGCAAAATCCCGGACAATTTTGGAATCCCTGCCGGACGCATTTTTTAGGTCTCGAAAAGAGGAGATGTCCAGGTAAAAGAGGACATATCAGGGTAAAAGAGGACGTCTGGTCACCCTATAAAAGCCCTGTTGATTCCCTTAAAAGGGCATGAGATGGCAGGGCCGTGTGCACACTCAGAGAAATGTCGAAAAGACATGGTAAAGACGGTGGAGGCCTCGACTCCAAAAGACGGAAAAACTGAAGTAATTCTGAAGTGGAGGTACGGCTGCGAGAAGTTGGCGACAAACGACACATCATATTGAGTAGCGTCAGCGGTGGATACAAAGCAGTAAATTAAACCGATTCATGGAATGCAATTACTCATGCAGTGAACTCTGGATCTGGAGAAGGGCACATAGTTGATGAAGTGAAAAATAAATGGTTTGATCTGAAATCTGAGGCAAAAAAAACATATTTCAAAACATGGAAGACAGATGACAGTTACAAAGATCCACAAGGACTGCTCTTGGCAGCCTAAAGCGTCCCAACAGGTACTCGTCACTCCGTGGATAAATCGGTATGGTCACGGAAGATGCGTACCCTCCTCGGCACGATTTGCAAAATTCTGCAGCAGCAATAAATACTCCATTGTGTGGTGTCCTAGTGTGTGGAATAGGCCTACTTTGGGCCTATAAATACCGTGATAAGTCACTTATTATTGGATGGCAAGGCTCCCCGTTAACATAATTGATGTGAATTGAAGGCTAAGCAAGGCTAGTTTATTTATATACCTAGCACAATTCATACACAATGAGCAGAAGTGTAAGTGTAGTGTGTGTTTATTAAAACATATATGTATAAATTGTGTAAAATAATGAAAATTATTAGTTGCAAAATTGTAAAGGAGAGAAATTACATTTTAAATTAAAATGGACAAAAACGGTTCAGCTTTCAATTGTGTGTAAAAGTGCTCTTGGGTGTGCGTAAATTCTGTTCTTACCAAAGAACAAATACCAAATAAAAAAACATTGGGTAATGCCAGAATCTTTGTGAAAACTGCATAAGTGGGGTTTAAGAACAAATGTGTTCTTAAGAACATTTGGTGAATGAGGCCCAGTTTGCTCAGTGGGTGTTTACATTAGGTTCCATATTGGCATGTAATTAGATAGCCTGTGTTGTTGCCGTTTCCCCTCGCTAATATGAATGTAACCATTTCAGTAATTAGTTTGGTTTGATGTCAGTGATGAATATCCATTCTCCATCTTACTAATATAGATATCCACCCTTTGCTCCTCTCCCCTCTTCTGCTCTCCACTCCTGTCTCTGTGTCTCTCCCTGCCCCTCCCCTCTCCATTCCCCTCTCCTCTCTCCAGGCCATCTCCTCCCTCACAGCCATCACAGGTCTCTACTTGTTCTCCAGGAATATGAGACTACCCCGGAGGGCTAAGATCGCCATCAGCCTGCTAACAGCCATGGCCTATGGACAGGTACTCACAAACACTCTACCTAGCACACGCACTACATACTACACACTCACTTCAGACACTGCACATTATACCCCCCATACGACATACTCCGCACACTATATACTAAACACCATAGTGCACTCGGCACACGATAGAACACACTTCTTATTCTACACACTATACAGTACATTTTAGACCAGTGGCAGGGCTTGAAAATGTAATCATTTTGGTCGCATATGCTCCTGAAATCGTATCTTTGCAACTTCAAAATACATTTAGGAACATTTGTGCGCGTGCAAATAATCGTTATGGTGCAACCTGTTTGAATTTATTTACAAAACTGTACAGAATGTGCCTGCTGAGAGCTGATCCAGTAACCAGTGTAACGTTGTATCCTACGACACATAACCAATTCAACTTAATCTTTACGTTATTAATAGTGCTGTCAAATGATAAAAATATGTTATCACATTTATTGCATTAATGTCATAGTTAACTTGCGATTAATTGCACATTTGTATTTATTCATTCATATCCATTGATTTATTTGTGTCCTTTTTTTCTCATTTTAATGCTTTTATCAACATGGAAAAGTGGATCGTATTGCTTAGTGCAAATGTTTTTTATTTAAATTGAAAACAACGTTGCAATCGCCTGGCCTTGACGAAGGGGTGGATAACTTGTATCCGCTGTGTGCTTGGCCATCAAATGGTATTCAGACCGGACACATACAGACTGGCCTTGCCCAACGACACAAAGTCATTTGGAACGAATCCAACTGGCAACCTTCAGATTACTAGACCAATTCCCTAACTGCTCAGCCACCTGATTCCCTTAGCCAGCTCGCAAGCCCAAACAAGTGTGTGCGGCGTGCCTGTTGTTTTGTTTACGATCTAGCTAGATCCGGTGTGGTGTTGTAGTTTTTCTAACGTCAGTAGTTGCTGCAACAGCATGTGAAAAAAACAAAAACGTTAATTGCGCAAAAAAAATTTACGCCGTTAAAACGGGTTTACGTTAACGCCGTTAATAATGTGTTAAACTGACAGCACTAGTTATTAACTTTAATACAGATTTAGATTTTAGGTTCAAATTAGCTGTCAATCACTCCTTATCGCTACGCTCTGTTGTCACAAGACAGGGAACTAACTTGTGGTAAATGTGCTGGTTCTCCTAACTTTTTAAAGTGTGTTGGAGCAGGGAAACACCTAAAACATGCAGGGCAGTGGGCCCTGAGGACCAGGGTTGAAACCCCTATTCTATACCAAAGTACTACTCTACACTATATAGTACACACTACTTACTCTAGACACCATATACACTATATCACTTAGTACACACTATTCACACAACAAAGTATCTACTCTACACCCTACATACTGCATACAAACAATTTCAATTCAACTAATAATGCCAAGACATGCCACAATTGAAGGTATAAAAGCACTAATTGTCGGCCCTGTCCTGTTGGGGGGTTTCAGGTTGCCCTGGGCATCAGTACCCTGCTGCTGTATGTGCCCACCCCCCTGGCAGCTACCCACCAATCAGGCTCTGTCGCCCTCCTCTCGCTCGCTATCTGGGTCCTGGCAGAACTGAGGAAGGTGCCCAAGTAGACGCCCTCTCTGCTCCCTAAAGACCCTCCATGACAAGGCCCCAACGAGATCCTGACCACCAGCCCTCTTCAGAGCGGAATGTGCAATGACGACTTCACAGATGGATGGTTTGGAAATGGTTAGCTTGGTATTGTTAGGGAAAAAAGAGAGATGGGGGAAGGTAGGCAAGAGTGAGGGTGAGAAGAGCTTGGAAGTGTGCGGCAATAATGATTCATTGTGATGAAGTATTGATTTATTTTCAAATTGCTAAATGTTTTTGGTCTAACCTTGCAAGATTGTTCATTCCACAGCTTGTTGAGACAATGGGTGATACCGACTTAAACATATTTGACCGAGATGGTTGTCTTCTAAGTGGTGGGCTCTCTCTGCAGTCGTTTTTCCAATGTGGCAACATTTATTTATGTTAATGCCCCTAGCCAACAACATGCAAGATCAATATAGCAAACATACATATATCACACAATATAGTAATTTTTAAACCTCTAGGCACATCATAGTTTTCACATAGTAATTAACACCTTATCTTCCAACCTGAAACATGAGAATTAATTAATTGTGTATCTTGAATGCACATTTCATTCCAGGTGAAGTATGTTTATAAAGTTTGGTCTGTGTGCCTTTCTCTCTGTAAATACGGTGTTTTGGGTTTAAACTGCTCATTGCAGGTTGTGTTCTTTTGTTGTGGGGGAGGAGTGGACCTTGGTGGGGGTGGGAGGTCATGGCGCTGGAGGTCAGGGGTCAGGGGAGGTCCTGGTGCTGGAGGTCCGGGTCAGGGGGTATTTAACATGCGTACATATGTCAATAGTTAAATTATTTCCTAAAGTGAATGTTACTTTTTGTAAAACTGTAATGCAATAACAGTGTGACAATAAATGATAAATGACAAAATCTGTCTTTTTTTGGGGGGGGGGGGGGGGCTTGTCTATGAGAAATAAGTGGGTAGTTGGAGGTGAGCGTCCATGGATCAGAACCAGGTTCCATCTTTACATTACAAAGAATATGCTGGAGTGCATTAGTGTCGTTTTTGTTACGACAAATATGCTGTGGAGACTACCAATAGTAAGTCATGAAGTATAGATTTCAATACTTCAAGCAAGCTGCAAGATGGCTCATTCCACAGCTTGTAAGAGTGTTTGAGGAGATGGCCAGCTTGGCTTGTCTTGAGGACTCTTGTACAGTGTGTGTCAACAACAATGTCAATATAGCACAGAGAAATCATTTGGCATTGTAATGGCTGGTTGACATGTAGCTGTGTAAAGCTCAAAAGTGTAATTTCTAGATGTTTCTTTGTAGCCTGACGTTGTCATACTCATATTTCTAGTCAGAATATGAGTCTGAGAACTCTCTGTTGGGCTTTGACTACGGGGCGTGTTTCAAACAAGCCTGGAAAACAAATGCCTCTTCGCTCAATTAGATAGACCTACAACCAATCAGAGCAACGTAATATGTTGTTTGTTCAAAACAAATTCAACTTAAGCGCTCTTTCATGACGTTGTTGATTACGTTACTGTTGATCATCTGTCCATCATCGTATAAAGCCCGCCCTGGCAATTTCATTGGTCCGTCCCGATTCTGGGTTTTCTGTAGTTGTCCCCAATACGAGACCCTCAAGACCCAACTTCCCGAACACATTTTTTTGTGGGCGGGAGAAGTAAGGCTGGCAGCCAGGCTAGTTTCTTTGTTACTGAAATATGAAATATGTGCTCTGTTAGCATTGTAGGAATTTCCTTCAATTGTCAACTAGTTCATTTAAATGCGATGTGATGAACCTTTTGCTGATGAAGCTACACATATCTTGCTCAAAAGAATCACAGGAAGAAAAATATGCATGCTTTAGTTTCATTTCCACGACAGCATGGAGTCTTCACAAAGTAATTGGCACACATTTATCTTCAAACCTGAATCATGAGAACAAGTGATTTGGGTGGCTTGAATGTGCATTTCCTTACAGGTGAAGCATGTGTGCAAGGTTTGGTCCAGGTGTCTTTCTCTCTGGAAAAGGTGCGTGAGAGTTTAAACTACGTGACACTACGTGTCCCTCATCTACGCTGACACACACTGGTTTACTGCAGGGTGTGTTCTTCTGTTGTTGGGAGGGAGGTCCGGGCCCTGGAGGTTAGGGGTCAGGGAGGGGTCAGGGTGGAGAGTACGGAGGTATAGCTGTATGGGAATAGTTAATGTTTGGAATTTGCAATCAGAATATCACTTTGTTACAATGCATGTTACATAAATGAAAGTGTGTTATGTTACAATTTCTCTCAATAGCTAAAACACTAAAACCCATTGGCTGAACAAAGTTCTCAGTTGCCTGAACTAATTTAGCTCATTGTACAGTCTGTTGTTAATACCTTAAACCATTTCACATGGTAAAACACAATTTGCAGAGCTCCCTTAGACTTTTCAACAAAACTCTAAACACATTCTCATTCTCAAAACACATTCTGCACTCTAATGCACATGTCATCCATCCTGGTAAACACAAGTAGCAAGAATCAAACACAAACACAGAAAACATGTCATTGATCTACCGCAACCACTCAAAATTGATTTCATTTGTTTCAAATGATTTGACACAACCCATGTAAGCCAGCTCAGAGAGGAAACAGGTTGTTGGAGGTGAGAAAATATTGTTTGTGATGTTGACAGTGCTCTGGCCTGACCCAGCCCAAAGACAAGAAGAAGCAGATTGATCACGTTTACTCCTTTGATTTTTGTCCCTTTTAGTATTGTATACTGTAGTACAGTGCATTGTAGGCTGTATACTGTACAATCAACACATTGTATGGCTCTGAAAATTGTGCTTTCGATTTGTTACAGTAACACTACTGACTGCTCGATAGATTTGGACTGGTTGCAGGTTCAAATCAACAAAGAACAAGAATGACAGTATCACAGAGACAAAGCACAAGTTTGTGAGATGCAGGGTACAGTACTGTATAGGTAGCCTGACGTTGTCATATTCATAATTCTGGTCAGAATATGAGTCTCTATGAGTAACTCTCCGTTGGGCTGTGGGTATGGGGTGTGTTTCAGCCAAACTTGTTAAAAAAAATGCCTTTTCCCTCAATTGGATAGACCTACAACCAATCAGAGTAACTTAATATGTTTGTTGAAAACAAATTCAACCCAAGCGCTCGTGGTGGCGTGGTTGATTACGTTACTGTTGATCATCTGTCCATCATCGTAAAGCCCGCCCTGACAATTTGATTGGTCCGAACAGCTCCTTCAGGTGTAGTTTTTCCCCAACCGAGCTACCCCAGACCCAACTCTCGACCACATGTTTTTGTGGGCGGGGCAGCCAGGCTACTGAATAGGGGTACAAGGAGGAGAAAGAACAAAAACAATTGCCAAGAGCAAAGCAGAGTAGTCATTTCTGATCAATTTTGAGCTATTATGATAGAACATGTTTTCATTCATCAAAAGACAATGAAGGATAAATATGACATTTGTTTTGAGATTAAACATGTACTTCTCCCTTAGAACTATATGTTTTGAACAATGTGTTTTCTATTTTTTGGTGTATCGTGTACTGACTGCTTGATAGTGTATACCATCGGTGGATCGGATGGGTTTGGATGTTCAGAGTTATCAAATTAATTACCTCCAGTCATCCATGCATAGCAATTGTGATTTTATTGTCTCTGTACAAAATATACACATATTGAATAATATGCAATGCAACCAGTTGAGGCTAGCAAACTAGACAGTCTGTAGGCTACACCAGGTCAGCAGGTTTTTGTTGCTCGAGACATAGTACATGCGAAGATAAACAGGGCTCCCCTCAAGTAGAACGGGTGGAAGTCACCTACAGCAGCAGCTAAGGGACACACAGAGCCAGGGCGCTTTATCCCAAAGGAAAAACAAGAAAGAAAAATATGGTGAAAAACATATTTCAGTGTTATAATGTGAGAAAAATGACAAGGGGTTTGCTGGAAGTGCAGGTAAGTACAACAAAGACATCTCTCCACGGACCAGAACCACACTGCAGACAGTACACTACTGAGAAGACTTTGAAATGCTTTCTTGTAGATTTTTTAAAGCATACTAGTATTAAATGAGACCTCAAATGGGAATAGTCTGTCAAGTACGTTTAGTAAAGAATTGGTTTTGGGAATGCTTCCTGTTTTAATACTCAATGTATTCAATATTCTATCCTCTTCTTTCAATGCTCTGGAGCAGGTAATCACCGGTCCTTCATCACCAGTAGAAGGTCTCTCTCTCTCTCTCTCTCTCTCTGTCTCTCTCTCTGTTTCTCCCTCTCTCTATAAAAAACCCCTTTGTGATGTTGAGTTGGAATTAGCATTCTAGGTAACAGAACAGCTTGACAACACAGACACGCGCACACACACACACACACACACACACACACACACACACACACACACACACACATACACCTCCAGTTCTGTTTTTCCAATCTTCCTAGTAATTCTGACTGATCCAGTACCAGTAGCTGCATTAACAAATCTCTTCTTCACTGTATTAATCTTTGGTGTTTCAGAGAGTGGAAGAAGTGAAGGTTATCTCCCTCCCACACACACACACACACACACACACATACACACAAACACACACAAACAAACACACAAACAAACACACAAATACATAAAGTGCAGCTCACATGAGTCTCTGACACTCAAACAGATGTGGAATAGGTCATGTGTGGGATGTTGTAAAAAGAAAAGGGATGTTTTTTTTAAAAACAAAAGTATTGCTCTAGTCTTGCTTTTCTCACAAAAAGAAAGAATACTGTCGTCATCACAACCCTCTTTTCAGTTGCCAGGGGAACCGCGTGTTTACCTCGGAACAAGCCATGTTTGATTCAGTCTCGCTCCGAAAATCCTGTGGACTCCAACATGAATGTAGCATATTAATCGCTTAATCAATGTCAGGGGAGGAGCTGGGCATGTCAACTATGTGAAAGCTGTACGATGTAAAGAGTTAGCAACACAAACTGTTATTGAAGAGATACAACAGTCACAACACACTGACATATACGGTTGTGGAAGGCCAGCAGGCTGACTATGAATGGGTAGTCTAGTCTTTCCCATGGAGAAACACACACACAGCATATACTTGTGCATACACACATACACGCACACACTCATACAGCATTGTGTATTTTCTAGGGGAGAGTATACGATAGGATTTCACACCAGCAAGGCCTCTCTCTCCCACACACACACACACACACGCACACACACACACATGTGCACACACACATAACACATACACAGCCATGCAAGGCGCCTGTGAATGTGGGAACAGACAGACAAACAGACAGAGACAGCTTTGGAGTTTCTCTATAAATACATATTAGGTTATTTGTGACATCATCATGCTATAGAATAATTAACTATTTATCGAAAAACAAAATGTCCAAATCTCTACACATCTGCCAATCCGCCTCTCTCTCTCTCTCTCTCTCTCTCTCTCTCTCTCTCTCTCTCTCTCTCTCTCTCTCTCTCTCTCTCTCTCTCTCTCTCTCTCTCTCTCTCTCTCTCTCTCTCTCTCTCTCTCTCTCTCTCTCTCTCTCTCTCTCTCTCTCTCTCTCTCTCTCTCTCTCTCTCTCTCTCTCTCTCTCTCTCTCTCTCTCTCTCTCTCTCTCTCTCTCTCTCTCTCTCTCTCTCTCTCTCTCTCTCTCTGTCTCTCTCTCTCTCTCTCTGTCTCTCTCTCTCTCTCTCTCTCTCTCTCTCTCTCTCTCTCTCTCTCTCTTTAGCAGTAACGTCTCTCATTGTGTTTGGTTGTTCCTATCTCCGGTGTCGTTCCTTCTGTTGTCCACTTCCCTCTGTTGTCCTCTGGCTTCCTAGCGGGCCGTATGGACGGAGTTCATGATCTCCGGGCGGGAGTGCTCCTCTGCTCCTCTGACCCCCCCCACCCCCCCACGGACCCATCAGCCTGGATCCTGTTAGAGAAGCTCCATGCTGATCCAGGGTCAGTGGTGAGGGCGGGTCTAGTCTTACTGCAAGTTCAGCCAGAGGGTTCTGGGGAGAAAGCAGCTGACTTCAGATCTGCAGAATCCTGGTGCGTCCACGTTGAAGAGGATGACAGCAGTGTGGGCGTGTCTAGTCTAGGAGCCAGCCTCTTCTCTTCCTGTCGCCGGGCAGGAGAAGGGGGACTGGACGGAGGGACGAGGACCACTAGTGTTGCAGACAGGTAAGGACGGAGAAGAGCGAGCGAGAGAGGGACGGAGGGGGGAGGTGAAGTTCCCACTATCCTACTTACACATCTCCACAAACACTCACGCACACACGACATGGATCAAAGCAGTCGCACATCCTCACATCCGCATGCACCCATGTACATGTATACAGCACACATACACACACACACACACACCACCCCCAGCCTGCCCTCTCTTGGTCCGTGGTTTACTCAACGACTAGATGACATTGTCAAACAGCTGCATGGACTGCATGATGTTCTCATCCTGAAAGAGGGAGAAAGAATAGAAAAAGAGAGAAGTTAGATGGATTGAGAGAAAATGGAGGGTCAAATGAAAGAGAGAAGAGGTAGATAAGAAAGAAAGGGGAGAGAAAAGGGAAAGAGAACAATAAAAGCGAGGAGGAAGAGAGTGAAAGAGAGAGAATGGAAAGAGAAAAATAAGTGGTAGATAAAAGAGAGACAGAAGGGAATGGGAGATAGGGAGAGAGAGGGCCCGTCAAAGACAGTTCTCAACTGTGCAGCGTAATAGGTTGTAGTGGAGAGAGGGCTAAGCAGGTGACCTTACCTTTTGGCAAGACTCCATGAACTCCTCAATAGTGACCACCCCGTCATTGTTACGGTCCATTTTCTGATGAGAGTACAGAAGACAGACACATTCAGAAAGGGAGAGAGAGAGATGGAGAGACAAAAAAGAGGCAAAGAGAGAGACAGACAGAGAGAGAGACAGACAGACAGAGAAAAGTAGGTGAAAGGGAAACAAAGAGAAAAAGAGAGACAGAAAGATAAAGACGGAGAAATAGAGAACCAGAGAGAGTGTGAGTGAAAAAGAGAGATAGAACGAAAGAGATAGGGTAGCCTTAAGACAGTTCTTTTTATCATGCACTGACAGCTCCCAGAGACAGATAAACTGCCTGTTATGTGTCCGGAGATTCTGTGCCGATCAATAGAGCTGAAGCTCTAGTTGAACTCGAATAAGACCTGCCTTTGGCCTGAGCATTCAAAGTCCAGTCAAAGAGATTTATGGCTCATATACACAATATAACACAGGTCATTCTGGGCATTATTTGGACAGAGCAAGGCAACTCTCAAATATCAAATGTTCCTTCAATTGTATTCATGTTTCAGCTTAATGAATGGGCAGGACTGGGATATCTTAGTGCCAGATAGACAGCAATATGTCAAATGAAATAAAAGTATGTATATGTGAGAGAGACAGAGTGTGAGTGTGTGTGTGTGTGTGTGTGTAAGAGAGTGTGTGTGGTGTGTTTGTTGTAGCTGGGTAGGGCAGGCCAGGGACTCAGTCACCCAGATTGCGGCACATCACAGCACAATCTCAGCCTCTCCATGTCAGCACCATGGACAGCACCCCCTGATCAGCACAGGTAGAGACCAAGGGGCAACCTCTGGGGTTGAACAATTAAGCCAATTAGGAAGTGTCTTAAAGTGCAATACCGCCAGTGGTCGCCAGGGTCTACCTCCAAAAAACTCTGGCTCCAATTGAGTCCCATTCAAAAATTGCCAAATTCTCACATGAAATACTCAAATTCTCATGAAAGTAAAAAGCTAGAAAGCTAGCTCAAGCTAGATTCCCTTCTTCTTTTCAGTGTCCTGGTGGTCCATCTGAAAATGATTTGATAATTAAGTAGATATTAGGCCTCAAAGATCGGTATATTTCGGGACGTGGATGGCTTGATTGACAGGTCCACTCCGGAGTGATTGACGGCCCTTTTGAACAAGGGGGGTCTTCTCAATGGAAGATAACGAGGTTTGCAGCGACTTCGCGCAGTTTAGTAGCCAGGGGCATAGAGGCAAGTAGAGGAGAAAGGCCGGTAGCGAGGTGGCTTCTCAGTCAGACCCGCCCATGGACCCGCCTTTCGCCCCTCCACAACTTTGCCCTCTCGTCCAAATATGGTCACATCTGGCTCCAAAAACCCAAGAGGGCGACCAGGAAGTGCCAAAAAATTGAGGCTTCAAAACGGGCTTTCACAAACCAATGAGTGATGTCACGATGACTACGTCCATTCTTCACATACAGTCTATGGTAGAGACCAGCCGTCCGGGTCAGCACCATGGACAGCACCCTGGTGCACACCACCGCAAGAACTCCCAGCATGCTTACCAGTCAGACGCCCACTAGCTCCACTATAATAGCCAGAGACTGTTCCAGTGGAGGAAACTAAACCACGGTCTCTCTCGACCCACCAAACAACGTCACAGTCAGCCTCTACGTCCAAACCCACGACCCCAACCCTCGGCGGCTCGCTTCCCCCGACGGCCCGAGGCCCTATGCCTGGGTCAAGTGGGAGAGCGAGCCGAACCCTCGGCACGCGTTGCCACGGCTTTTCCCTCCCCGGCAAGTCAGCCTCTGTGCTGTTCCTGCCGCGGTGTGTGCCGTGTGCGTGTGTGTGCAGAGTCTGTGTGGTGTGTGCGTCTGCATTGTGCGTGGGGTGTGTGCAGTGGGCGTGTGGTGTGAGTGTGTTACCTGAAAGAAGCTCTCAACGTGCTCTCTGGGGGCATCGTCCTGCATAGAGGGGTAGGTGTACTTCCCCATCATGTCGTAGATGGACTTCATGATGTCCATCATCTCCTGAGGAGGGGAACACATGAACATTCAAAGACACGGTGAGAACATGAACATGAATGGGAAGAGGATCGAGAGGATGAAGGAAGAAAGGGGTGGGAGGGGTTACAATAACCATCAATAGAGAGGGGAGAGGGGGAGAGAGGGAAAGATACGACAGTCAAAGATGTGTGTGCGTGTGCGTGTGTGTGTGAGAGAGATAGAGAGAGAGAGAGAGAGAGAGAGAGAGAGAGAGAGAGAGAGAGAGAGAGAGAGAGAGAGAGAGAGAGAGAGAGAGAGACAGTGTGTGTGTATCACCTCTTTGGTGATGCAGCCGTCCTTGTTAAGGTCATACAGGTTGAAGGCCCAGTTTAGCCTGTCTGTGATAGTTCCTCTCAGAATGATAGACAAGCCAAATACAAAGTCCTGTAAAAAAAACACACACACGTTTGTACAGCGTTTATGGATTCAGTTGTAAATTTCCATGTTAGCCAGTCAGGCGGATAGACAGGCAAAACTCCCAGCTCATCATTTTAATTTTTTGTCTTACCTCAAAACTAACGGATCCATTCTTGTTGGTGTCGAAGGCTTCAAACAGGAAGTGAGCATATGTACTGGAGTCTGGAAGAACAGCAGGTGTATCTGATACATGGCTCTATGCACTATACTAACATCACTAATTATAGACGCACAGATAAATATAACTGTTATTTAAATATATCTTCATATGAGACCTTTGCTACCCACTTTGCTACCCACACACATTCAAGCAAGTTGTTTACATATTGTCAGACTATATCTGTAAGCAGAGCCCTGTGTTAAAGTGTTTAATGTCATTTGACAGTACAGTAGACAGATTTGCATAAAACACAGACACCAGTGATCCATTGGTGGAGTTTGGCAGGTCGTGGGGGGGGGCTTAATTGACTGTATGCTCACTGATGGACTCTGCGTCTTCTCCAGTTTCAATATTATTATTCTCAATTTGTCTCACTTTACTTGTCTCTCTCTGCGTGTGTCCCTATCTTGCACGGCCCCTGTGACCAACACTACACCAAGATGGTTCTCAGATGTTCAGATGGAAGGAGTCTCTTTCAACAGAGAAAGAATGTTTCAGCCAAGAGCCTCACCAGGTCAGGGGTCAAGGGTCAGGGGTCAGAGACTCACCTCCCTGAGGGAAGAACTGGGAGTAGATGGTCTTGAAGTTCTCTTCATTCACCACGCCGCATGGACACTCCTAACCAACAACAACAACAATAGGTCTTTCATATCTCCTTTTCCCTCCTCTCTTTACCTTTCCTTTCCTCTCTTCTCCTCTCCCCTCTTCTCCTCTCTATCCTCTGCTCTCTCTTTCTCTCTCTTCTTTGCCCCTCCTCTCTTCTCCTCTTCTCTCATGTCTTCCCCTCCCCTCTCTCTCCCTGACAGAAGGCAGGGTGAGGGAGCTGTGGTCCAGACGTACATTTTTGAAGCCTCTGTAGAGGACCTTCAGCTCCTTCTTGGTGAACCTGGTCTGCTCCTGCAGCTTGTCCAGGCCCTCGGGCCGGTGGCACACCGTGGACAGCTCAAAGTCATCCTCGATGCTGTCTGGAGGGAGAAGAGGAGGGGAGGGGAGAGGTGAGGAGAGATGAAAGCAGAGGTGGGGAGAAGAGAGGAGGGGAGGGGAGAGGAAAGGAAGAGACAAAAATAAGAGCGGAGAGAAAAGTAGAGGAGAGAAGTCAATAATACACATGATACACATAACATAAAGGGGATTATTGACTACGTTTATCTACAATTATATCTGGGCTACTGTATTTGAATATAGTGCACTAAGTGGCTATTCCTCTATCCATCAACATTGATGTATCTAATAACTGTTATTAAAGGAAATATAATAAAATATCTTATCGAGTCATTTAAAAATACGCCATCGAGTAGAAGGAGAAATGATTTAATTGCTAAAAAACCCACATCTAAGTACAGTACACTAAGTCTAGATGCCAAGGTTGGCATGGCAACAACTGTATGATTGATAGGTAGGGAGGACATGAAGCCAAAATCGGAGAAGTAATACAGGAAACACTGAGAATCCTCCATTGCCAGAAAGCCTCGGTAAACTGTTAGAAAAGACAACCACCAGGTGTCACACTACAAATTGGTCTCCAGCAGAATGAGGCTGAGGTATCCAGCACACAGAACAACCCTGACCCCCCCCCCCCACACACACACACACACACACACACACCTCACCCAGACATACACACACACACACCTCACCCAGACACACACTTCACCCAGATCCTGCAGGCTCCCCCCGGAGCAGCACGCCAGCGCATTCTCTCAACCCCCCCACATACACACACACTCACACGTACACACACGTACGCACACACACAAACAAACGGACACAAACACCCACACGCAAGAAAGCCAGCTTTACAGCAAGTTCTTAGAACCAGACCAAGAGTAGAGTTACACTGGGTCCTTAAACCCAGACCCCCGTTACAGTAGGTAAGCTATTTAGAGTCAGACCAGAGTGACAGTGTGTGAGTACAATAAGTACCACAACCAGACCATAGCTGGAACCCAGTATGTTTACATCTGTGTTTGATTATGTGGCTGCTGTATGTATGTTTGTGTCTGTGCGTATGTGTCTGCAGTCTGTTTCTGTTGTGTCGACGTCTGTCTTGTGTGTGTGTGTGTGTGTGTGTGAGTGAGACGGGGCATAGAGGGAGTTAGGAGTCACTTGCATTGACTGACAGAGGGAGGGGCTTCAGGGGTGCAGCATGGGAGCAGCTTGAGGAAGCGCTGCTTTATGGTTTTTTTGCTTTGGCTGCTGGGAGGATTACCTGGAAGCAGCGACCATAGAAGAGATTAGACACGGCGACACACGCACACACGTGCACGCACACACACATGTGCACGGATGGCGTGCATGTACATGCAGCGTACACAGCACATCCCCCCACCCCCCACCCACACACACTCCTGCAAACAGTCACATGCAGTAAGACCATGATGCATTTTTTTGTAGTGATTAGTAGAGATTTGCTGACCTGGCTGAAGACAGAAGACCACCTCCCATTAACACACACACACTGCCCCTAACACACAGACACACACTGCCCCTAACACACAGACACACACTGCCCCTAACACACAGACACACACTGCCCCTAACACACAGACACACACTGCCCCTAACACACAGACACACACTGCCCCTAACACACAGACACACACTGCCCCTAACACACAGACACACACTGCCCCTAACGCACAGACACACACTGCACAGTTGATACACTATAACTCCTACACACACACACACATACACACATTGCTAATACACTACACTTCTAACACATCAAAACACACCAACCAATGACATACACACACCTTCACAGCAGATGAGGGACAAACCAGATCCTTTATCACTGTACTACAGCAGAATGATGACTACATCTATCAAAGCAAAATATGACAGGTATCGAGTATCCACTCATCCTTCATTTCTCCTCACATCTATATATCCTTCATTCATCCACACATCCATCGCTCCATCTTTTTCCATCTCCATCCATTAGGTAATGGCAGGGAAGTGGATCAGAGGCAGTTCATCCATGTTGGACCACTCACAGACAGAACTCAAACTCTTCAGAACAAAGCATCTCTTCTGGACCACCCATCTGGCCTGTCCACCATCATGACGACAACAAGCGTGCCAGTCACCATGCAACAATGACCCAGCCAGTCACCATGACTACAATGTGCCTGCCAGTCACCATAACAGCAATGACCCAGCCAGTCATCATGACAACAATGACCCAGCCACAAGCCAGTCACCATGACAACAATGACCCAGCCACAAGCCAGCTAGTCACCTTAACGGCAACAACCCATCCAGTCACCATGACAACAATGACCTGGGTGGCCAACATGAAAACAACCACTGGGCTGGTTACCATGACAACAACATGCACAGTCGCCAGACACACACACACACTTACTTTTATCCCTGTGTTTCCATGGTAGCAGCCCCTTCACACCCTTCAGTAGAACCCCTGCTGTCTGAGGGATGAAGGCCATGAGCAATTCTCTACCAAGCTCTACTGCACTCTACTCAACTTCACTCTACTTTATTACCTCTACAGTTTCAATGCTGTTACTCTAAACCTGTCTCACTTTACCGCTCTCTCTCTCTCTCCCACTCTCTCTCCCTCTCTCTTGCTCTCTCTCTCCCTTCTCTGTGCTTCTCTGTTCCTCTCTGTCCTTCTGTTTCTCCCTGTATCACAGCTCCTTATGCTGGACCAGGGCCAGGACCACAGTAAACACAGCCCACTGAGCATCAGATTATACCGGCCACAGACCCTGCCCTCTCTCTGCCCCAGGCTTTGAGAGTGTGTGCTACAGAGAGAAAGAGAGAGAGATGGACAGGTAGGAAGAGAAAGAAAGCTAGTGAGAGAGAATGGAAAGAGGGAAAGAGAAAAAGAGAGAAATAGAGAGTAAGAGAGAGAAAAAGTGAGATTGAGAGAGAAAAATAGAGAGAGAGAGAGAGAGAGAGAGAGAAAGAGAGAGAGAGGGAAAGGGAGAGGTGGAAAGAGCTTCTAGGAACATATGCTCTTTATCTTAGATTCTAACCACCTGACAGTACACATATTCAATTAGACCAGCGGCTACAAAGACACACACACAGACACCATGTGTCCTAGTAGGTAAGGTCTCACTCTCCCTCCCTCCCTCCCTCCCTCCCTCCCTCCCTCCCTCCCTCCCTCCCTCCCTCCCTCCCTCCCTCCCTCCCTCCCTCCCTCCCTCCCTCCCTCCCTCCCTCCCTCCCTCCCTCCCTCCCTCCCTCCCTCCCTCCCTCCCTCCCTCCCTCCCTCCCTCCCTCCCTCCCTCCCTCCCTCCCTCTCTCTCTCTCTCTCTCTCTCTCTCTCTCTCTCTCTGTCTCTTTCTGTCTCTGTCTTTCTGTCTGTCTGTCTCTCTGTCTCTCTCTCTCTCTCTCTCTCTCTCTCTCTCTCTCTCTCACACACACACCAAGATACACAGATCAGAATAAGTTGCATATCATGTAGGTATGTCATGTTGTAGTCCTCCCAAATCACACACTTAGGCACACCCCCCCCACACACACACACACACACATGTGCTCACACAATGTAAAACACACACACACATACATACACATAAACACTAAGAAATACAGACACACACATCGTATTTGAGCCGTGAAGCAGAGAGAGCAGACATGTCCCAACTGATGATGGGAAGGAATGAGGTCATGCTATTAAGCCACGTATGACTGTGCTCATCACACATACACAAACATTAACACACACACACAGAGTCCCTCACTGCCCCTGAACAAGCCTCCCCACCCTCCAACCAACCAACCAACCAACCTCACCCAACTCCTCAAAACCCCCTTCACTCACTCACCTCTCCCCAACCCCCTCATTCAACCCCCCACCCTCACCTCTCCTGCTGAAGTCGATGAGGCCTAGGAAGTGCAGGAGTTTGAGGGAGCTGCAGAGCACAAGAAGAATCCCCAGGGTCTGCAAGCCCTCCATCTCCCATTCCTCTTGGAAGAACAGCTGCATCCTTCTGTAGATCCACTCTGACCCGAAGAGACCAGCTCTTTCTCTCTCTCTCTCTCTCTCTGAACTGTTTACTTGGTTACCTGTCTCTGTCTCTCTAGTGCTCTCCCTCACCCCTTTCCTCTCTCTCTCTTTGTCTCTCTGTCTGTGTGCCTCTCCTTCTACTTTAGTCTCCCACTATCTCCCAGTAGATGGCCATGCTGTCTCTCAGTCAGGCCCTGCTCCCCAGTGGTCAGTAGTGCGGCCGATTCTACCAATCAAATACGGTAAGTTGCAGTAGTCCCGGGATGTGGTTGTTGTCAGTGGAATGCACTGGTAAAGAGCTTTGTCTGTGGTTTGTCTGAGAGTACTGGAGCGCTGGTCTGAATCCCTGGGCAACAGGCAGGTTGTTTATAACAAACTGAGTCCGGAAAGGCTGGTTCTGAAGGTCCAAACAGAGTGCAGAGAGGCTGGCTCTGAAGGTCCAAACTGAGTCCAAAGGCTGGTACTAAAGGTCCAAACTGAGTCCAGAGAGGCTGGTTCAGGAGCTGCTGTTTATTCCTCAGCTGTGGTCAGGAGAGTGTGGAGACTGTGGATGTCCTTCACTGAGCATTTAAGGATAAACTCTGCATCACTTCATCTCCATTCCTCCCTTCCTATCCCTCTCCATCTATCCTCTATCTCTCCATCCCTCTCTCTCCCCAGCTCTGTCTCTCAGCGCAATTGGGTCAGTAGCATAAGTTGTGGGTTGTGTGAGAGAGGAGAAAAGGGAGGAGAGATAGGGAGGAGAGAGAGAGAGAGAGAGAGAGAGAGAGAGGGAGAGAGAGAGAGAGGGAGGATAAAAGGAGGAGACGGAGAGAGAGAATGTGAGGTGTAATGGAATAAGAAAAAAATGAAGCTAGCTCCAGGGGATGAACGGAGGAGGAGTTGAGATGTGTAGAGGGGGAAAGAGATGGAATAGAGGTGAAGGAGAGAGGAAGCGAGGGATGAGAGGAGGATAGGGAGAGTCGCAGAAAGGGAGGGACAGAGGGAGAGACAGACCTGCTGAACTGTCACTGGAGTGGCCGAGAAAAAGAGTGAAACACACTCCCACACGCACACACACACACACACACACACACACAGGTAGGTAAGGTATTGCTGCACCGAGCATGGCTGAAACCTGAGCATTATGGAGTCTGATGTCGGCGACAGGATGTTGACACTGTCATCTGATCAGCCACGATGCAGCTGCCAAAACACCAGCCTGACCTGACACACACACACACACACCTCGAGCAAGCAGCCACAGACATGCTTTACATACACATAACAAGCAGGCAACTAAACACAATCTAATCACATACACACACACACACCCAGCATACAGACAAACACAATCGAATCACTGTCAATCAACTAGCCTATCAATCAGTCAACTGTTAAGGCTTTAATTAGAAAGGCATGATCAAACACACACACACACACACTCTTGGCAATGTCAATAACCAACTTTGTAGATACGGCAACAGTACCTAAGCTGACCTTCGTACATACAGACAAGTACACTGTCAGGCTACACATAGTGGTGAAAGGTGAGACAGGCTGAAACACATACAGGACTAGCAGAGAGGTGAGACAGGGGTTGAGACTTGGGGTGAGACAGGGGGAAACAGATTAAGGACTAGCAGAGTGGTGAGGCAGAGTCAGAGAGAGGAATGAGACAGGGGTTGTGACAAGATCGAGACAGGTGAAGGATTAGAAAAAAGGTGAGATGGGGGTGAGACAGGGAGTGAGACTGGAGAGACAGGGAGAAAGACAAGTGCAGGGCTCTCATAACCACTGAGCCGACTAATCACTGGAGATGAGCCCGGAGCACAGACAGGATTGTTACAGTAAGAGAGAGTCATGGGAGAATGCAGGCCGGGGGAGGCGGCCGGTGAAACGTGGGGAGGGGGGCAGAGGTGTGAGAAAGGGGGGAGACAGAAGGGGGAGGTCTGGTTTGTCTGTTCTGTGATTAATGGTTCACACGCTCAAATGGACCCAGCTCCACGGTAACCATCACCTTGGGGACACAGTGTCTCACAGAGGAAGTCTCCAAGTCTCAACAGTGGCTTAATCCGATATTCTGACACACACAAACATACACACACACACACACACACTCACAACCTGTACCATAAAGTATGGTAGTTAATAGAAATGTACTCCTACTCTCTGACACATTGAGGACAACTTCTAGGATGAGGGAATGTATTCGAGGGAGTCTGTGAAAGAAATATAGTTAGAGAGAGTGAGAGGATGAGACAGAGAGAGAAAGAGAGAGTGTTTGCGGGTATTGGAAAGTCAGTGAAAGAGAGATATAGTGGGAGAGGAAAGGAGAGAGGGAGAGAGGGAGGGGAAGAGAAAGGGAGAAGAAAAGGAGAGACAGAGTAAAATATCGAGCAAGAAGAGAAAGAGAGGAAGGTAAAGAGGAAGAAGAGAGAGAGAGAAAGAGAGAAAGAGAGAAAGAGAGAGAGAGAGAGAGAGAGAGAGAGAGAGAGAGAGAGAGAGAGAGAGAGAGAGAGGAGAGAGAGAGAGAGAGAGAGAGAGAGAGAGAGAGAGAGAGAGAGAAGAGCGAGAGGAAGAGGGATGAAAAGAAGAACAGATGACATGGAGGTTGTTGACATCCCTGTGTCTGTGTGATATCAGAATCCTGGCACGTGCTGGTGTTCTGTGATCCTGGTCCCTGACTGCTAAATAACAGGGCCTATATTTACTTTACAACTACCAGCTGTCACTACATCTCTCTCCATCTCTCATACCCTCTCTGAAAACACACACACACACACATACATACACACACACACAGGTAATGACAGACATTGCTCATCTTCATACGAGACCTTCACATCCTTAGTCCCGTTGAGAGAGCAGGCTCAGTGTGGTAATTAAAGTGTGTGTGCATGTGTGTGCGTGCGTGCGTGTATTATGATTAGCCATCTGACCGTCAGTGTATATCCTCAGAGACAGTCTTTAAATAGCAAACATCTCCATCCTACTCGTGACCTGAAACTATTACTGAAGTCTATTACTGAAGAGCTTCAAACACAGACACACACTCGCACGCACATACAAACACACGCACACTTGCTCACACACTCACTCAACTTTGAATTGCTAATCTTATGAAACTGATACACAATTCAATTTTGTTCCACAATCCAGTAACCCCCTAATCCTAACCTTAACCCTTTTAGCCTAACCCTAAACCCTAGAAATAGAAACTGAACTTGTCATAACCAAGAAAAGGTCCCCACAAGTTAAAAATGTCCTTGTTATACTACTTCTTGTGGGATGTCTGGTCCACAATTAAATAGCTAAGCGAGCAGTCCATCCTTGCCAAAACACACACACACAAATAACACACACATACAAATGCATGGAGCACCAGTGTTAGGTAGTGTTCATGCTTCGTAGACTTGGTGTGAGTGTCATGAAGGATAGGGCTCCCGAGGCCAGACACACAGCATAATTGAAATACTTCCAGATTTAGATGTCTACCTGGGTAATTATACCTCTCCTAACTCATTATAAAGTCTCTCTGTGTGTGTGTGTGTGTGTGTGTGTGTGTGTGTGTGTGTGTGTGTGTGTGTGTGTGTAAAGGTGAAAGACAGAAGAGAGTGCTGACAAATGGTGTATAAAATTGGGTAACTTGTTTCCAATGAGCTAGGTGAGAGAGCACATTCATTAGCATAGCTCATTTGTTTCTGAGGGTATTTTTAAAACTGTTGTCTGGGACAAAACGATGAATTAGAGAGAACCTTTAATAACTTGAGCTACATAGACTAGAGGGTCTCGTGTTTCGTTGGAAGTAGAAACACGGAGACTATAGAGCTGCCTTTCTGCACAGACACATCCCCCCAATATTCAAATATGCTGAAAATATCCCCCTCAATAAATGCATAAAATCTTTTTTTTGCTATGCTACGACAGGCAACCATCATACACTGCCGTCCGAAATAATCCTAACAAAAAAGTGTACTTTCTCCAGTAGAAGCCGTTGATCGACTGCTGTGGGTAAGTAGGTAGAAGCACAACTCTCTCCGAGCACTATCAATGTCAAACACTGTCCTTTTGCTTGCATTACTTTCAAATGTATTAAAAAGTGGAAAACTATCAGAACGTTAGCTCTGTCAGAATGTTAGCTGTCAGAACGTTAGCTGTCAGAACGTTAACTCTGTCCGAACGTTAGCTCTGTCCGAACGTTAGCTCTGTCAGAACGTTAGCTCTGTCAGAACGTTAGCTCTATCAGAACGTTAGCTGTCAGAACATTAGCTCTGTCAGAACGTTAGCTGTCAGAACGTTAGCTCTGTCAGAACGTTAGCTGTCAGAACGTTAGCTTTGTCAGAACGTTAGCTCTGTCAGAACGTTAGCTGTCAGAACGTTAGCTCTGTCAGAACGTTAGCTCTGTCAGAACGTTAGCTGTCAGAACGTTAGCTCTGTCAGAACGTTAGCTCTGTCAGAACGTTAGCTTTGTCAGAACGTTAGCTCAAGGTCTTTAGACTCTCTCGTCTCTAAGCAGATTCCACTCGTTATCTTTGCATTCATTTAGGAGACCTGGACAGTTAATTTTTCAACACATTCATCCGATAACCAACAATGGTGTTGAGAAGATGGGACCAGAGGAGATTAGGAGATAGGGAAGGAGAGGAGGGGAGTGAGAGGGGTAAGTCAGGCTTGAGGGGTAAGTCAGGCTAGAGGTGTGAGAGAGGAGGAGAGGCGGAGAGAGGTGACACGGCTGGCTTTCTATGATGGGAATCATCCCTTCATTTATTAAAAATCCAAGAAAATGTCATTAGTATATCCCATACTACAAGCAACTTCACTTCACAGAAGCCCGCACATCAGAGGCGATGGCACCAAGCTCCATTTCAAAGGTTCTGTATTGTGCTTCCCCTTTCCTTTCCCTTTCTCCTTCCCATCCACTCCCTAACCCTCCCCTGGACTCTCCTCCTCTCCTCTCCCCTTCCCTTTACTTCCTTTACTCTCCTCTCCCTTCCCCTTTCATCCTCTCACCTCCGTTTACCTCCCCTCCCCTTCCCTTTACTTCCTTTACTCTCCTCTCCCTTCCCCTTTCATCCTCTCACCTCCGTTTACCTCCCCTCCCCTTCCCTTTACTTCCTTTACTCTCCTCTCCCTTCCCCTTTCATCCTCTCACCTCCGTTTACCTCCCCTGTACTGTACTGCAGAATGTACTGCAGAAAGTACTGCAGTAACCAGACACACCAGCAGAGGGAGATGCACGCTAAGAGGAACGCGACATCAAGAGTTTCTTTAGAGGTCTGTGCCACACACTGATTTAGTGTAAAGAGCTTCACTTCTATTTGGTTGATCTCTCTCTCTCTTTTTCTCACTTTCCTTCATTTAGATTCAGCTCTAGAGACAAAACAGTAGGAGGGTAATGAAAGGCTTGGTGGTCATTAACTCAGAAAAAACCACACACATACACACATACACATACGCACACACACACACACAAACACACACACACTAACATTAATGGTTGTCATTATTCTAATGAGTCTAAACAAAGACCATGAGTAGAAAAATACAACTTTGTAACTGAAGAAGACACACTGTACGTGTGTGTGTGAGTGTATGTGTGTGAGGGGGCTTCCATGTGTGGGTGTAAATGTGTGTGTGTGCGTGTAAACACATGCATGTGTACATGCGTGTGTGTAAGTGCGTGTGTGACTGCATATCTGTGCGTGTGTGGGCATGCGTGTGTGAGTGTGTTATGTGTGTGTGTGCAAGTGTGTATGTGTGTGATTCAGGGGTAGACACCAGACGTTCTCCTGGTGCTCTCCCGTTCCCCAGAGAGATCACAACACGCCAGCAGCCAGAAATCATCCTCTCATAAAGTGGATTTATGGAGGAGAGCGCTGCTCTTCTCAGAGGCCATCCTGGGGCCCTGCTGCATCCTGTCACCACATGGACAACTGGGTGGGAATAACAGATGAATATACAGTGTATAGTACACTATGACTGTTCAATCATACAGGGATGACAGCGGCCTGTAGCCTTTCACGCTCTCGTTTGGTAGAGCTGTAAAACACAGACACACAATGGTAGCAAATACACACACACACACACACAGAGATCAGCATGACTAACAACCACTCTACTCAACATTAATGTTTAATTCCAGTGATCTCTCTTTTGTTGCTGCTATTTTGAAAGTGTGAGAAAGAGAAAGAGTGTGTGTGTGTTAGTGAATAAGTATGTGTGTGTCTGTGTGTGCGTGTGTGTGTGTGTGTAAGAGAGAGAATGAGAAAGTAGACAAGAATAGAAAGGAAACATTAGAGAGAGAAAGAATGGAACAAAAAGGAGAGGAAAGAAAAAAAGAGAGTATGAGGGGAATAGAGAGAGATATAGAGAGAGAGAAAGAGGGAAAAGGGAAAAGGGAGAGGAAGACGGCTTTAGGGCTAAAACAAAATACGGTTTGTCTTTCTGTCTCCTCTCATATTACAGTTTTTCAGTATTGCTAAGACACATTTCTTGAATGTGTACTTTATAAAAAGGTTCCCATGAATGATTGACTATAACATGTCCCTGAATTCTAGATATGTTCCACCTCATGAGTTTGACATGATGGAAATCACAAAAAGCACAATTATTACAATTGTCCTTCTTACAGGATGTTTATTTTCTATTTACATTATACAGCAATTGCATTTTGAACTGGGGCCCGTTCGTCGTAAGGGTTGAAGCTAAGTTAATCAATTGTCCCTTTAGCCCGTTAACATCAGCGAGCTAATTGAGAACCACAAATATCGGTTTGTCGACGGCTTATCCGCATCCAAATCATGTGGTCAATTTCAATCAGGCCAGGGGCGTTTCTACACGGGGGCCTACAGGGGCCAGTGCCCATGTAAATATGTCCCTGGCCCCCCCTGTGGCCCCCCTGAGCTGACTGGGGAAAAAAAAAACTTTTCTTCTTCTAGTAGTCATCATGAACCGTGGAACGGACATTGCAGCCTTTCTTGCCCCAGTAAGTAAAAAAGTTAGAGAAATATATCAAGGTTTTGAGAGAGTTGAGGAGCTGGAAGAGGTAGAGCCATAGCATTTTGGATGATTTTTTGGATGTAAAGCAAAATTCAAGTATTCAATGTTTAAATATCCTTTGTTTCCGTTTTTTTATGTGCCCCTCTGATTAAACACTGGCCCCCCCTTGCCCCCCCCAGTAAAATTAGTCTAGACCGCCACTGAATCAGGCTAAACTCATCAGGGCAAGTGCACGTGCACGTCCTACTTCAAAAGGCAGGAAAGGTCAATCACCAAAATCGTGATTTTCTAACGATATGATGGCGGAAAAGACGAAAGAGAGAACGGTGATATTCTCGCCACCCGAGCAAACTATTATAATGAGTCTCTACGAAGACAATAAGTATATTAACATGGCAAAGTCAAACACCGCCACAGCTGCCAGAGCAAGACAGGCAGCTTGGCAAAAATGTGCCGATAAGCTAAATGCATATTTTGGTCAAATGTATAGGCTCATCTTAAGTGCCTTATTACCCCAATCTATCAGATCACATTTCTTTAAATGTGCCTGCTGGCAGTAGGCTTAATGAAAATGTATCATCGAATGAGATCTTGCTAGCAAAAATAATGATATCAACTCTTTCAGAATAAGTATAAAAACAAGGCCAAAGAGTATCTAATTGATTGAAATTCATAGACACTTAGGGAATGTGATGAATTGATTCATCAGCTGGTTAAGCGCCAATAGCATACACTTTTCTTACAGCAACGCATGCTGCGGCTTTGCCAATGTTTTCTGCATTGCCTATAGAGGGTTTTCACGAACCGTCATCGGACCGGAGTCGCCATCTTGGAGGCACTCCGCATCACAACAAAGCACTGGCACTGAAGTATATACGTCGTCAAGGAAAATATTGAATTATTGCCGTGTTTCAGGTTGTACCAGTAGGACAGATCGAGAAAAACATTTGGTATAGTATCGACTTCCAAAAGTTATTAAAAACTAGGGAGAGGAATGCCAGAGATTATCTGAGTAAAGGAGGCGCTTGTGGTTGGCAAAGCTCAACCAAGATCGACGAGGGAAAAATCTGGACAACATCCGTATTTGTTCAGCACATTTCTTGTCAGGTATTGTGAAATGTTTTTTTCAGCGGCTCATAACAAATGATAATATTTTTCATAGTAAATAGTAAAAACAATTACTGCTTTTTTTAAAGCTGACATTGACATAATATAATTCATATCAAACTACTGCATGTGTATGGGTTCGGCGAGAAAGGTAGTTAACAATATCGGGATATCCAACTGAAGGCAGAATCACCGGGTCGTCACGGATCCAAGTAGAGGGAGCTAGGTTAACTGGTAGGGATCTGCGCCGCCAATAAATCCTAATTTCTCAAAATATCGACCCTTTTCTTGTGGTCCAAGTCCTTCCCTATATGCCTTTGGATCTTGGATGCGTTTTGATGACCATTTCGGTCGTTTAGACACAAACACAGTTGTACCAAAGAGTATAGAATATAGGTTCTTTGGTTGTACTCCGTTCAGTTGTTTACACCGAGTGCCTCCAATATGGCCGCGCAAGCGGGTTACTGCCCAGAATGTGATGTCGGTGAAAACCCTCTATACTGTATAAAAATGTACCTAACGCAAAAAACCTCAAGGCTATGCAGAGAGTCTGAAGCACAGTAAAAGTTTCAAGTAGCTTGTCAATTTCTTCACGTCAAGACATAAAAAGGAATCGATATGACGTTTCCCACTCTCCCACAGTGAAACATAAAAAGCACAGGCACAACAGATAAGACATTTCTTAAAACATAGCCTTACATATTCACATACAGCAGCATAAGCTCATAAAGCATAGCTTGCTGCGGCGTGTGATATTTGCAATGTACGGCCCGAGAAGGTCCTGCAAATAAACGAGTCCTTGTCGGCTAAATCGATATCGCTCAAACAAGAACTCATCCGTGTGAAATAAAGGATCTTGGCGATTGCGAAGAACTCTATTGGTATGGAAAGCTAATCGAAGTAGAATATATCTCCTTGGTCAACTGGGTCTCTCAAAAAGGGAGCTGCCAATCATTTTCCGGGGGTGTGGCAAGCTTATCCAGCTACACTTACATTAGCCTGCTCCGGAGCAGGCATTGATATGTTACTATGGTGATTTATTGAAAGTTTCTTTCACAAACCAAAGAGAGGCATTTTTTATCTTAGCCTGAAAATTAGCTTGCTAAACCGCTCAGCGAGCTACAACAAATACCCCCCTGTTGTTACTGTAGTGGTCACAGTATACAAACAGTAGTACTGTTAGTCAACAACACAAATTCATTACTGTCAATTGTAATTCAGGGAACAAAGGCTAAGAAAACAAGGAAATAAAGCATTTTCACCTGGGCTTTCATAGGGCTTGAGTATGTTACAGTACTGTTGATTCTGGGTCAGCATCCTGTCTCTGACCAGGGTCAGGCCAGAGATTTTCATCAACATCACTGGCAATGTTTTCTCAAGCCAAACAGCAGGGAAAAAATGGCCTTGAATGCCTGAGCCATCCCTGACAAGACTCCACAGCAATGTCCCCACAAGCTTCTTCCATGGCTTGGAGAAGGTTGTTCTATATATAGGCATTTTTGTCATAGTGTGGCCAAATCTCATTTGAGATTGTTTTTTTTCTTACCCTTCCTTTGCCTCTTTCTGTCCCTTGTCCATCTCCTTTCATTCTCCTCTGATATTTGCATTCACAATTTCAAAGTACAGGTGAGCTTACCTATGTAGGAAGTCAGATGGATGAGCGGTTAGGGAGTAAGGCTATTAATCAGAAGGTTGTTGGTTTGATTCCCGGTCGTGCCAAATGACGTTCTGTCCTTGGGCAAGTCACTTTACCCTACTTGCCTCGGGGGAATATCCCTGTACTTACTGTAAGTCGCTCTGGATAAGAGCGCCTGCTAAATGACTAAATGTAATGTACTTATTCCAAACCCCTGATTGCTTGCTGAGTGTTTTGGCCTGTTAGTGCTTACACATGGATACCTGGTTGCTAAGGATGTTTCAATTGCGCTGGTTTGAGTTTTCTTATCAAACGGCAGTGTTTTCTAAATGACAAATGTGTCTTAAAGTGAGTGGTCTTTCTGCTGGGAAAATGGTTTCGAGGGGATGGCTTACACATACCATTTGTATGTGTTAGCATTTGAGAAACACTGTAACGTGGGGGAAGGGGAAAGCTACACACCATCACCCGCACTGGAGAAACACTTGGAAATTACCATCAATTACCCACGCACACACATGCACACACACACACATGCACACACACACAGACTGAATCACTGTTTGAGGAGCATAACAAATGTTAACATTTGTTTCTAAGCAACCAAACCCTCTCTAAGAAGACTTCTGGTATCTCAATGTCTTAGACGAGTGGAGAAAATGGAGAGCAGGGGAGAAAATGAGAGAATGAAAGAGGGGGGAGGAGAGAAGAGAGGAATTGAGAGGAGAGAATAAAAGTAGAAATTCAATGCAATGTACTTAAAGTTTGTTTAAAATGTTGTCTCAGCTAAGAGGGAATCTGTTCACTGTGAAGGCCTTACACACACGCCCAAACATACGCACAGTTCCGCCTATTGGTCCCATATATCCAGGAGCCATTACAGGAGATGGACGTTTGTGAGCCAGCAAATGGGTCGGCCCAACCACTAAGCACTTATCCTCCTTCCTCTGTCCTGCTTGTCCCCCTCATCCATCCATCCCAACACCTCCTCCTCCCTCCATCTCTTCTCCCTACAGCTGCTGAGGCAGACGGATGCTCACTTAAGAGGAGCCCAGGCTGATTGTGGAGGACAGACTATGATGGAGCTATCATCTAATGGTCATCCCCCTGAGACAGGAGAGTCAACACACACACACACACACACAGGATGGCAGGAGTAAAGAACGTTGGAATAGGAATCTTTCCCCACAGTCGACGAATTGGGAGGCCCCATACCCTC